>NC_140206.1:17267234-17269734 GCF_965226575.1 Pagrus pagrus | reverse complement strand
ATTCACCGCCGCGCCGGCAGTGGGCGCTGCTGCACCGCGTCAGAGCACAATGACTGACTCTGTTCATCCACTTTGCAGTTTTTCTCAATTGTTAAAACACTAAAACCCATTGGCTGAACAAAGTTCGCAGTTGCCTGAACTCACTTAGCTAATTGTGCAGTCTGTTGTCAATACCTTAAACCATTTCACATGGTAAAACACAATTTGCAGATCTCACTTAGACTTTTCAGCAGAACTCTAAACACATTCTCATTCTCAAAACACATCCTGCACTCTAACGCACATGTCACCCATACTGGTAAACACAAGTGGCAACAATCAAATACAAATAGAGAACACATGTCATTGATTAAACACAACCACTCAAAATTGATTTCACTTGTTTCAAATCATGTGACACAACCAATATAAGCCAGTTCAGAGAGCAAACAGGTTGTTGAAGGTGGGACGGAGAAAGTCTAAGAATGGATGGAAGAAACAAATAGTCTGGCCCTGAACATTGTGCTTTCCATTTGTTTACAGTACTGACTGCTCAATAGACTTTGACTGGTTGGAGGTTCATATCAACAAAAAACAAGAATAACAGAATAACATCAGTGGATGTCTAGATTATGGCCTGACTGGACTTCTTTTCTCAACGTCATTTATCGTCTAATTCTGGCTGTCAATGGACGTCCAGATCATGGCCTGGCCTTGTCAATAGTCAGGCCTTAATCTAGACATCCACTGACAGCCAGAATTAGTTGAGAATAGACGTTCATACTGGCTATGATCTGGACGTCCACTGACAGCCAGAATTAGTCGATAAACAACATATAAACGTCTATACAAAGTCCAGAAAAGACGTATAAAAATGCTCATTCTGGCTCCCCAGAGGACGTCTTTTAGACGTCTTGGATGTCCTTAAATGACGTCTAAAAGACGTTATCTAGACCATTCTTTGCTCACTGGGACTATGACAGAACATGTTTTCATTCATCAAAAGACAATGATGGAAAAATATGAAATTTGTTTTGAGATTAAAAATGTACTTCACCCTGAGAACTATATGTTTTGAACATCGTGTTTTCTATTTTTTGGTGTATTGTTTACTGACTGCTCGATAGTGTATATCATTTTGAAGGCTTTGTTTATGATTTGAGAGCAGTGTTTGGTTTTGAGCACAGGTAAATCTGTTTTGAGGAGAAAGTTTCATTTTGCAGGAGGAGTCAGAGGTTTTGTAAATAGTGCTTGAAGCTGAGGTTTTGTGTTTAACCCTTGCGTTGCCCTTCGGGTCAGGGTGGCCCTCCCCCTTAATGATTACCGCGTGTGTCCGGTAGAGGCCGCTATTACCCCCTCTGCCTTTTGTCACGCACGACCGTTGACAGTAGATGAGTGGTAGCGCATGAATAAAACACATCTGTCACACTGCCTCTGATCTCCAGGGACCCTCCAATGCCCCCCCCCTGTAATAATGACCGCGCGTCTCCCAAACGACTGTCAACGACCGTTGGTTGCCCTTCGGGTCAGGGTGACCCACCCCCCCCCCCTTAATAATTACCACGTGGTGTGTCCGGCAGAGGCGGCCATTACCCCCACCCCCCCTCTGCCTTTTGTCACCCCCCTTCGGGTCGGGGTGACCCACCCCCCTCCCCCTTAACCCTTGCGTTGCCCTTCGGGTCAGGGTGGCCCTCCCCCTTAATGATTACCGCGTGTGTCCGGTAGAGGCCGCTATTACCCCCTCTGCCTTTTGTCACGCACGACCGTTGACAGTAGATGAGTGGTAGCGCATGAATAAAACACATCTGTCACACTGCCTCTGATCTCCAGGGACCCTCCAATGCCCCCCCCGTAATAATGACCGCGCGTCTCCCAAACGACTGTCAACGACCGTTGGTTGCCCTTCGGGTCAGGGTGACCCACCCCCCCCCCCTTAATAATTACCACGTGGTGTGTCCGGCAGAGGCGGCCATTACCCCCACCCCCCCTCTGCCTTTTGTCACCCCCCTTCGGGTCGGGGTGACCCACCCCCCTCCCCCTTAATAATTACCACGTGGTGTGTCTGGCAGAGGCGGCCATTACCCCCACCCCCCCTCTGCCTTTTGTCACCCCCCTTCGGGTCGGGGTGACCCACCCCCCCTTAATAATTACCACGTGGTGTGTCTGGCAGAGGCGGCCATTACCCCCACCCCCCCTCTGCCTTTTGTCACCCTTTTGACACCCAACGTCCCCGGTAAACCGAATGACATGACACACAGCGACATCTGGTGGCCGAGAAAGGAAGAGGGTGAGCCAAAACGCAACAGAAAAGTTCTCAGCCAATACACACAGGCTGCACACGGCCTTGTGGACCTGGACAGGTTCGGATGTGGATTTTAAAAAGACCCCCCCCCCCCCCCCCCCTTTTTATCCCGTCTACATTTTTTTGACCATTTTCCGGTGAGACTCAAACTTTGCCATCACCCAAATTCTCCCCCCTTCGTCTGATCTCCAGGCACCCGACCTCCCCGGTTAAATTATC
>NC_140206.1:17125534-17267034 GCF_965226575.1 Pagrus pagrus | reverse complement strand
CCCCATCATTGGTGGCACACTAGGCGTAACACCCCAGCATTGATGGGACACTACGCGTAACACCCCAGCATTGGTGGGACACTACGCGTAACTGCATAGGTTTCCCTATGTCTTCGTCCAATGATAAATTTATTTTTTTCTTGAGCCGAATAATTTTATTTTTTTTTAACGGCAAAACTCATCCACCTCCGTTTACGCGAAACACCCCAGCATTGGTGGCACACTAGGCGTAACACCCCAGCATTGATGGGACACTACGCGTAACACCCCAGCATTGGTGGCACACTACGCGTAACTGCATAGGTATCCCTATGTCATCGTCCAATGGTATTTTGGTTTTTTTTACAGCAAAACTCATCCACCTCCGTTTACGCGTAACACCCCAGCATTGGTGGGACCCCACACAAGCAGACAGGACATGAATGAGATGAGCCCAAGACTTGTGTGTCTGTATTTTCATCCTTATTATTATTATTATTATTATTATTATTATTATTATTGTCTTTGATATGTGAGCATGTAGAGGCTGAATAATGAAAGCATGTGAACAAAGAAATAAATAAAAACACAAATCAATCTTTTTTATTTTGTCTTGTGTCTTGCTTGTACTACCATTTTGTTTGTGAGAATAAAGGAATCAACCAAGTGTCATGTCACATCAGGCTTCTTTATTGTACTTCTTTAACACTGCACACACATATATACATACACCACATAATCGTACACAGCATCCCCTGTCACAGCTAAGTGAATGTATCCCATCCTCCTCATCCTGTAGTAGTAGTAGTAGTAGTAGTAGTAGTAGTAGTAGTACCACCAACCCGTTGACTGTATTCTACCATTTCCCCATGAGCAGCTCATCCGTCATCGCCACCGTCATTGTCATTGTCATTGTCATTTTCTTCTTCTTCTTCTTCTTCTTCTTCTTCTTCTTCTTCTTCCTCCTCCTGATTTTGTCTTCGTCTTTTAGCACGAGTCCAGTTGAGTATCGGTGTGGTTACACATGAATCAGAGTCCTGGTGGTGGTGGTGCTGGTGGTGGCGTTGGTGGTGAACGTCACTGGGACTGTGAAATCTGAACATGTCTTTCTCAGAGTAGCCAACATCCGACATATACTTTTCCAAGGTGACTGTGACTATGTCAGGTAGGGAGCTGCTGAGGTCACTGTTAGATAACACCTTTTTTATAAACTCTGGCTGGTTGACATGCATGTGTATATGTGTTGAAAGTGTAGACCACTGGTTGTGTCTAGTTTGAGTCTTATCAAAGCACATGAGCACCAAAGTCCTGTTGTTGTACAGGTCGCCCAGTACACGATGTGTCAGGTATGGGAAAAAACACAACACCAGCATAACCACCATGGTGTAGAAGTCAGCTCTTTTGGAGTGTTTGACATTGTACTTGCACGTCATTTTCTTCACGAAGCGATTCAGCTTCTTGTTCTGTGAGTCGAACAATGTCAACATGGCCACGACACTCTTCAACACCGCATCATTTACAACAGAAGACATCTCTCTCGAGCAACCCAGCTGGGGCTTGGTTTTAAACTCTATCACCTCAGCTAGCTCGAATATCTTCGCCGTCCAAGACAGGAAAGGGGTACCTGATGACATGTTCACCCCCTGATTGCTGTCAATTGTCCCATATTGAGAATAAAAGTCTTCAGTAAGCGCTGTTGAGAACAGGGCAATCGTGACAGGCAGGCAGGCTTTCATAATGAGATACTTCCCATACTTCTCCTCTGAGTGGCTGAAACTTGTGCTTGGTTCGCGTTCCATTGCACCATAGCCCGTTTCGATAGAATCCCCTCTACCGGGTATGTAGTACGGATCTCTGAACTCCAACTGAGGTTTGCGAAAGAGAAGCAATTCCGTTACGACACATGAAGAATCTGAAGATGATGATGATGATGATGATGATGATGCTAATGATCCTGTCTGACATCGACTGCTGCGAGTAACCATGGCTTTAATCAAAGCGCAACTGGAACTTGAGCATACGTGCTTGCTGCAGTGTGTTTGACACACATACCCCTGAATGTAGTCACTGAACGGACATTGGTTCTCAACACAGTAGCTGACCCATTGGCAATCCTCTATTAACTCTATGTGGGAATGATTCATTACGGGTCTACTCACAGACTCAGCCATTTTCTTTCTATCTTTCTTTCTTTCTTTCTTTCCCAACTCCCCACCGGCTCCTGATATCTCTGACTGTCTCTTGTTATGAAACGTGCAATGACCTGTGTGATAGCCAATGCCAACTCCCTGAACATCTATCTATCTGTCTCTCTCTCTCTCTCTCTCTCTCTCTCTCTCTCTCTCTCTGGTTTTGTTAATTGTGGTTTTCTTTTCTCTAGGCTAGCAGAGGACAGAGCGCTGATCTCATCCTGGTGGACGAAGTAGGCTTCGTCAATTCTAAGATGCTACTGGCCGTGCTACCAAACATCGCATTCAGAGGGCGTAAGCAAGTGCACATTACTAGTCACGTCAACAACACTCCGTGGCTGAACAAAGTTGCGGACATCCGCGGCGACAACGGGGAGCCCGCTTACCACGTAGTGTCGCAGAGTTTCAAGTGTAGGTATCACGAGAGAGACCCAGGACTGACGTGCTACTGTCTCGGAATCTACTGTCCTCAACATATATCCGTAGACAGTCATTTGAAGGAGCTGATGAACATGGTCACTCCAAAGGGATTCGAGAGCGAAGTCACGGGCAGCAGCAGTACTTCTTCTACCGACACCAAAACCGACAACACCACTCCATTCGAGCCCTCGGTCATAAACAAGTTCCTCTCGAATAACAGCGTGACCTTGGAACATATGAGTCGAGTGGCCGTGGTCAGAGCGTACCTCTGTCTCGATCCAACGTTCGGTGGAGGCTCTAGATCCTGTGCCGGAGTATGCTGTGCTGTGGAATTGGCAGGTGGCAATATAGTGGTGAGTTGTCACACATTCTCCTCAACCGAATCCAAACCTGACACCAGAAGATCGCTAAACATATATCCATAATCCATAAAGGGTCTTTGGGTGAGTTTTTCATCATCATCATCATCATGACACGGTCCGTCAGGGGGTGGCAACTTCAAGTCCAATAGGTTGCAAATGTAAGTGCCTACACGCGCCTCGTTCTGGATCGTCAACGTGGTCTCCGTGTCGGGTACAAAACACGAGATTAGCTCAACGGCCTGGTCCCAAGTACCGCATGTGCACTTCTTAGAGTCTGAGAGTTTCACCATCCACCCTGTCATCGCTAGAGAGATGATGATCTGAAGAGATTGTCTGTTTCGTTTGCTGCCCTTGATGACCGTCAAATACTTGAGGGCTCCGCTGCGAACGGTGTCAGCCGAGGCAAATGTGGCGAGTACCATAGCGTCGTACCCCTTCCAGTTGCACTTCGATATACACTCATGCACAAAGTGCTCCGGAACGCTGTTGCCTATGGCAAGCGTTATAGCCCTCGATAAGTCACAAGGAACAATGAGTGAATAATCGCATGCGTTTTCACCAAGTCGTCTTTTGTTGTAGATGGAGACCAAGCCGTCGATCATGAGTATCCTAGCTGGTGAGAAGGATACTATCTGACTGTATAGGAGCCTAAGTTGGCCATCGTCCATGCTAGAGTAGAAAATAACGTTGCGCCGGAATGAAGTGAAGACTATCATGAACTCGTATTGTGCTATTAGGTACTCCCATGGACACCTCATCAATGTTTCAACTTGCTCTCGAGCTGCTTGACAAGTGCTACAGAACATAGTAGTAGTAGTAGTAGTAGTAGTAGTAGTAGCAGCAGCAGCAACAGCTAATGTCTATATCTTTCAAATGTACTATTGTGGTTGTTTTCTCTTTCTCTTCTTTTCTTTTCTGGACTTTAATTGTTCCACCCACTCCCCTGACACCTCTTCCTCTGTTTCGTCACAGGTTATGGCTCTGGAGGAACTGGAGATACGAGATTTGGATCAAGTGACTAGAGTGTACGCTGCTCTGCTAAGCGCTCACATCAGACTACTGAAACTTCTGATGCCCAGAGTGATGTGGAAAGAAGTGCCTGTTGTGATGGTATTCGAACAAAATACATACGTCAACGCACTGGTCGATGTTAAGAATCTAATTGAGCACTCGCTAGTACGCTCTGGATTCAAGGTCCTCTTCTACAGCAAATGGTCGCACGCCAACAACAAATACATGCTAGGGAAACATGTCAGTGTTAAGACCAAACTCGATATGGTACTCAGTACAGTATCAGCAATCAATAGAGAAACGCTTTTTTACTGTGACACCGTCATGTCCCTGGGATGGGCAGTGTTATCGCAGGTCACCAAGAAAACGCAGATCATCGAGTCAACCATCGGGACCTCGAGGGGTACGGGTTCCAGTAACAGGATGGGCTCTAATATGGACGTGTTCATGTACAGGCGCTCCCGAAAGGGAGTCAATGTGGCCACTGATATCACGGCGAGTGTGTTGGAGACACGAGACATTATAGATCTATCTGGAGATAGGCTGACTGACAGGGCTCACGCAGAGCAAGGGAAATTGCTATTGGGTAAATTGAGAGAGGAAATGTTGATGGTCACTATCACTGAGTCAGCAAAAGGTAGTACAGTGACAACAGGGGGTAAAAAGTCCGTAGGTGGAGAGTACACAAGGGATGACATGCTCTCAGCGTTCTTGCTGCTATGTCATACCAGAGACGAGATACACAGAGGTGAACGATCTATCAGGATTAGTGGTGAGGTATATTACAAGTAGACCTGCTGTTGTGAGTGTAATGTTAAGTTGTTGGTGTACCTTGACCCAAATAAAAAAAAAAATAAATCACAAGACACACGAGTGGACATTCTCTCTCTGTTCTTTATTGACAATGAGGAAAAAGTGTGGGTCTACTCTTCAAATACATGTCCTTTGTTGACATGTGTGCTGCGTGCCCCCGGTTTATTGTACCGAAAGTCTCCTTGATGGTGTTTGCCTAGTAGTTGTTGGTGTACCCTGACCCAAATAGAAAAAAAATAAATAAATCACAAGACACACGAGTGGACATTCTCTCTCTGTTCTTTATTGAAAATGAGGAAAAAGTGTGGGTTCACATATACAATATGTCCACCATGGTGGATTCTACTGGTGAAATAACAACTGACAATTCAACTGTCTTCAAATACAACTCCTTTGACTCCACATTGATAGTACTCGATACATGTCCCCGGTTTATAGCAAAAAGCCTTGGTCGTGGGACTCGAAGAAGTCTAGACCATTGCTGCGTCAATATGCAACATCAGCCTCAAGGTGACACTTGAGAGCAGGATCACATAGCTCTGACTCTGCTGAAGACACATCATCATCATCATCATCTTCAGTTTCATCAAAGAGTCCCTTGTCCCTGACACATGTTCTATAAAGTGTCAGCAGGCACAGCTGGAGTGAGATACGTAAAATCTGGACTTTTGGAGCGTGGATTGCTGCACTTCTGCGAAACACTGGTTTCATCCAGTGTATCGTCAGGCATCGAGATACCTTGTTGGTGTAGCAGGAGCGAGCCGACAGACCGTCGTAGGGTCTCTTTGGGGGTAATGTCCAGCAAAGAAGCACGTCGCTGGTGTCGCACATGTTGACGGGTAGACCTTTGAGGGATCCTTTTCACCAGTTCTTCATGGTCACATATGAATTGATCAGTGACACCCATCGCTTGTAACGCGTTCACCGGCAGACCAGTAAACACAGGAAAGGTCATTCCCAGGAACTTGGACTTTTCTTCCATATGTTGGTACTTTTCGAGGAACGCCTGCAAACGTGCCTCCATGGTTTTCTGATCACAGAATTTAGTTTCAGAAGTGGCGGGGGGTGGGGGGCAAGTTGGTACGAGATGAATCTTTGTCAGGAACTCCAGTCCACCTTGTCATATAATGGTTAGTAAGAATAAAGTCGAATGTGGAATTGAGTGCTCTCGGACCAGCTGTTTCAATTGTTGTGTTAGTCTCAACATCCTTATCTATAGATAGATAGATAGATAGATAGATAGATAGATCTTCTTTTTGACAGGGTGTTTTGTACCATGGTGGTTGTGATACAAGTGACTGATGGTTGATCATTTCTTCAACCTGGCCAGCTCCTTTGCATATGCTACCATATCTGGATTGGAGCTAAAGTCCTCCGCGTGACATCTCTCGTCTTTGTCTTCGTCTAATGTCATGACACTTATGACATCCACAGTTTCAGCGTACTTGATGAGAATCCTCTTGACTAGCTCTTGGTGCTTTGCCTCAAAGTGTGACCCTAAACACTGAACTGTCCGGGATGGCATAACCAGAAAGTCCGCAAAGGAAACGTCCAGTGTTTCAGCGTACTTGATGAGAATCCTCTTGACTAGCTCTTGGTGCTTTGCCTCAAAGTGTGACCCTAAACACCGAACTGTCCGGGATGACATAACCAGAAAGTCCGCAAAGGAAATGTCCAGTGTGTTAGGGGTGTGCCCTAGCCAAGCTTGAACCAACGCTCTAACATTGTGATCCTTGATGGTCCCAGTGCATCTTCCTGGGTAGGACTGTGGATGACCTCTGTTGGCCATTATTCGTGACAATGTTACAACCTTATCGAGTTACAGGGGTATCAGAGAAAAGTTAATATGTATGTGTCACTGACTTATGACTTACAACGCCACAACATCTGAAACGATCAGTACAACAGCTGTGGTTGGCCACGATGGACTGACTGGGTTTTGTGCTGGGGTTTGGCCGTGATAGCTGTGGCTGGACACACATTGTGGTTACTATATATATATATATATATATATATATATATGATGCGCCATTTACCTAAGCTCAGTTACACATTGAGTTTGTCGAATTCGGTGTCTAGTCCTAACCACAGACTGTCTCCTCCATCTCACAGTGGACTCTTCAGCAAAATCATCGCAGTCATGTCACGTGAAGACCTTGATGACTGGTGGAGCGATATCGGTAGGTCTTACTGTTTCAGATCAAACGTTCTTGTTTCTGTCTTTCTATATGTACATGCTGAATTATTTTCCTCTTTCTATCAGAGAATGTTCCTGCACCTTACAGATTACCGTTTCAGCGTCGCGTGACTGGTACATCGCAGCTCGAGCAGGAAGTCCCATCAGCGAGCCCACCCTCGTCGGAGACACTGTCTCCTCCACCTAACTCACCTTCGTCTCCGCCACCGTCTCCGCCACCTAACTCACCTTACCCTAAGCCATCGTCTCCAGCACCTAACTCACTTTCGTCCAAGCCACCGTCTCCGGCACCTAAGTCACCTTACTCTAAGCCATCGTCTCCAGCACCTACATCACCTTACTCTGAGCCATTGTCTCCCGCTGCATCGCAAGACCAGGGTGTCGTCCCCGACCCTTTGGTGGATAAAGCGAGTGACTATGGTGCATTCATAGACAATGTCAAAACCATCGTCCTCCATATGTTTAAGGAAGCAGTTCACAAGGCTTGGGCGGCTCAGTGCTATGCATGTGAGATCAACTGTCCCACTCAGAGACGGCACGATTGTGTGTATCCTGCCCCTGAATTCTACTACTATTCATACTTAGAACGCAATCATACACAATTCTACGCAGATCTTTGTATTGCTACCGTCCAGCGCTTCCTGAGCAAAAAGGGTACCAGCGCGGATGAAGCTAGAGTCCGCGGAGCCACTGAGGCCATTCTGCATGATATGAAGACAGTAGAGGGGTTCATCGAGAATCTCATGGCGATGTATGACACTAAGATAGAGGGCGACCAAAACCACCTTTAGAGCGCAGACAAATTATGTGTGATCAATAATGTGTTGCTTCTCACCAATATTTCCTTGTATGTGTGCACAAGACATGAAATAAAGGTTTCTTTGGCAATGAATATGTACACCAAGAAAAGTGATCAGTGTCTTTTATTGATGACTACACACACATAAAAAAAAAACATCATTGGACGAAGACATAGGGAAACCTATGCAGTTACGCGTAGTGTCCCACCAATGCTGGGGTGTTACGCGTAGTGTCCCATCAATGCTGGGGTGTTACGCCTAGTGTGCCACCAATGCTGGGGTGTTTCGCGTAACCGGAGGTGGATGAGTTTTGCTGTTAAAAAAAAAATAAAATTATTCGGCTCAAGAAAAAAATAAAATTTATCATTGGACGAAGACATAGGGAAACCTATGCAGTTACGCGTAGTGTCCCACCAATGCTGGGGTGTTACGCGTCGTGTCCCATCAATGCTGGGGTGTTACGCCTAGTGTGCCACCAATGCTGGGGTGTTTCGCGTAAACGGAGGTGGATGAGTTTTGCTGTTAAAAAAATAAATAAAATTATTCGGCTCAAGAAAAAAATTAATTTATCATTGGACGAAGACATAGGGAAACCTATGCAGTTACGCGTAGTTTCCCACCAATGCTGTGGTGTTACGCGTCGTGTCCCATCAATGCTGGGGTGTTACGCCTAGTGTGCCACCAATGCTGGGGTGTTTCGCGTAAAAGGAGGTGGATGAGTTTTGCCGTTAAAAAAAAAATAAAATTATTCGGCTCAAGAAAAAAATAAATTTATCATTGGACGAAGACATAGGGAAACCTATGCAGTTACGCGTAGTGTCCCACCAATGCTGGGGTGTTACGCGTAGTGTCCCATCAATGCTGGGGTGTTACGCGTAGTTTCCCATCAATTCTGGGGTGTTACGCCTAGTGTGCCACCAATGCTGGGGTGTTTCGCGTAAACGGAGGTGGATGAGTTTTGCCGTTAAAAAAAAAATAAAATTATTCAGCTCAAGAAAAAAAAATATATATATCATTGGACGAAGACATAGGGAAACCTATGCAGTTACGCGTACTTTCCCACCAATGCTGGGGTGTTACGCGTCGTGTCCCATCAATGCTGGGGTGTTACGCGTAGTGTCCCATAAATGCTGGGGTGTTACGCGTAGTGTCCCATCAATGCTGGGGTGTTTCGCCTAGTGTGCCACCAATGCTGGGGTGTTTCGCGTAAACGGAGGTGGATGAGTTTTGCCGTTAAAAAAAAATAAAATTATTCGGCTCAAGAAAAAAATAAAATTTATCATTGGACGAAGACATAGGAAAACCTATGCAGTTACGCGTAGTGTCCCACCAATGCTGGGGTGTTACGTGTAGTGTCCCATCAATGCTGGGGTGCTACGCCTAGTGTGCCACCAATGCTGGGGTGTTTCGCGTAAACGGAGGTGGATGAGTTTTGCCATTAAAAAAAATAATAAAATTATTCGGCTCAAGAAAAAAAATAAAATTTATCATTGGACGAAGACATAGGGAAACCTACGCAGATACGCGTAGTTTCCCACCAATGCAGGGGTGTTACGCGTCGTGTCCCATCAATGCTGGGGTGTTACGCGTAGTGTCCCATCAATGCTGGGGTGTTACGCGTAGTGTCCCATCAATGCTGGGGTGTTACGCCTAGTGTGCCACCAATGCTGGGGTGTTTCGTGTAAACGGAGGTGGATGAGTTTTGCCGTTAAAAAAAAAAAAAAATTATTCGGCTCAAGAAAAAAATAAAATGTATCATTGGACGAAGACATAGGAAAACCAATGCAGTTACGCGTAGTTTCCCACCAATGCTGGGGTGTTACGCCTAGTGTGCCACCAATGCTGGGGTGTTACGCGTAAACGGAGGTGGATGAGTTTTGCCGTTAAAAAAAAATAAAATTATTCAGCTCAAGAAAAAAATAAAATTATCATTGGACGAAGACATAGGGAAACCTATGCAGTTACGCGTAGTTTCCCACCAATGCTGGGGTGTGTTGCGTAAACGGAGGTGGATGAGTTTTGCCGTTAAAAAAAAAATACAAATTATTCAGCTCAAGAAAAAAAAAAAAAATTATCATTGGACGAAGACATAGGGAAACCTATGCAGTTACGCGTAATGTCCCACCAATGCTGGGGTGTTACGCGTAGTGTCCCATCAATGCTGGGGTGTTACGCCTAGTGTGCCACCAATGCTGGGGTGTTACGCGTCGTGTCCCATCAATGCTGGGGTGTTACGCCTAGTGTGCCACCAATGCTGGGGTGTTTCGTGTAAACGGAGGTGGATGAGTTTTGCCGTTAAAAAAAAAATAAAATTATTCGGCTCAAGAAAAAAAAATATATATATCATTGGACGAAGACATAGGGAAACCTATGCAGTTACGCGTAGTTTCCCATCAATGCTGGGGTGTTACGCGTCGTGTCCCATCAATGCTGGGGTGTTACGCGTAGTGTCCCATCAATGCTGGGGTGTTACGCGTAGTGTCCCATCAATGCTGGGGTGTTACGCGTAGTGTCCCATCAATGCTGGGGTGTTACGCCTAGTGTGCCACCAATGCTGGGGTGTTACGCGTAAACGGAGGTGGATGAGTTTTGCCGTTAAAAAAAAAAATAAAATTATTCAGCTCAAGAAAAAAATAAAATTATCATTGGACGAAGACATAGGGAAACCTATGCAGTTACGCGTAATGTCCCACCAATGCTGGGGTGTTACGCGTAGTGTCCCATCAATGCTGGGGTGTTACGCCTAGTGTGCCACCAATGCTGGGGTGTTTCGCGTAAACGGAGGTGGATGAGTTTTGCCGTTAAAAAAAAAATAAAATTATTCAGCTCAAGAAAAAAAAAAAAATCATTGGACGAAGACATAGGGAAACCTATGCAGTTACGCGTAGTGTCCCACCAATGCTGGGGTGTTACGCGTAGTGTCCCACCAATGCTGGGGTGTTACGCGTCGTGTCCCATCAATGCTGGGGTGTTACGCCTAGTGTCCCATCAATGCTGGGGTGTTACGCCTAGTGTGCCACCAATGCTGGGGTGTTTCGCGTAAACGGAGGTGGATGAGTTTTGCCGTTAAAAAAAATAAAATTATTCAGCTCAAGAAAAAAAAAAAAAAATTATCATTGGACGAAGACATAGGGAAACATATGCAGTTACGCGTAATGTCCCACCAATGCTGGGGTGTTGCGCGTAAACGGAGGTGGATGAGTTTTGCCGTGAGAAGGGGCAATACGCTGAGGCTGATTCTGATTCCGATGCTGTTGTTGGCCTTGACAGCTCAGGCGGTGCGATTCATGAATTAGGTCAAGATGTTCTAGGACAAATGACACATGTGTTATGGGTGTGGAAATCATGAAATGTAACCTATAAAAGCTATGCAACAATAAAGCAATGATAGAAACAACTGAAACGTCTTCGAGTCGTGTGTGTGTGACATATCAATAAAGTTTATTGATCTACGGATCCGCTGCTTGGGTATGTCATATCATTTGAAACTGAAGACCACTGTTTGTCAACCAAATCCTGAGAAGGCCTGCGAGACTGGGAGACCATCATCACCAGTTCCCTTTCAGGCTCCACCTGGCGATCACCTCCTGACCCAACGATTCGGACACGGGATGACCAAGGAAACATCAACACAGACGGACATCACCTATCCCTTATGGTGGTCACCACCTGGTACCGAAGAGGGGCATGACGAGGTGAATTGGCACAGGTTCAAGGAGGAGACACTCGGACGCAGCTGCCCGGGTAGCCGAGGTCAGAAACAAAAGAACATTACCGACTGGTTCATATCAGGGCAGACAAGAGAGCCCGTACCTGAGTGTAGCTTTACCTGCCGTCCCAGAACCAGTACTACCTGGTTCGGACCCAATCCAAGACTCTGCACCGTCGCAGTACCTAGCAGAGACCACGACAAGGGCTGGAAAGAGTTTAGATTAAACAGACCCTTTACAGATGTCGAATAATTGTGATCCAGAGTTTATTACTCTTAGCTGTGACAGGGGATGCTGTGTACGATTCTGTGGTGTATGTATATATGTGTGCAGTGTAAAAGAAGTACAATAAAGAAGCCTGATGTGACATGACAGTTGGTTGATTTCTTTATTCTCACAAACAAAATGGTAGTACAAGCAAGACACAAGACAAAATAAAGAAGATTGTGTTTTTATTTATTTCTTTGTTCACATGCATTCATTATTCAGCCTCTACATGCTCACATATCAAAGACAATAATAATAATAATAATAATAATAATAATAATAGGGATGAAAATACAGACACACAAGTCTTGGGCTCATCTCATTCATGTCCTGTCTGCTTGTGTGGGGTCCCAGATTTTCTCTTCTTATTTTTCATACAGACAGGTCTTTCCCACTTGACTGAGCCCTTAGTAGACTTACGCTGCACTTTAGCGGAAACCTTATTGTTGTCATTTTTATGTCCGTTCTGTCTTTTTTCCGTGTAGTCGCTGAGTAATTGTTTGCATCTGACAGCAGAGGATTCTGCACGATCTGCATTGTACTTTTCCAGAGCCGCACATTTCCACTGCAGGTTGACAATATTGGTTATGGGAGAATTACCAAACTGCACCAGAGCATCGTAAGACATTTCGGGTCCGGCTCTAATGACTCGATTGGTAAAGTCTCTCTTGAACGCTATCCCGCAGTGCAAGCAGTTCCAGAATTCGTGAGAAGGGGCAATACGCTGAGGCAGATTCTGATTCTGATGCTGTTGTAGAGTGGACACCGGTTGGTCTTGACAGCTCAGACGCTCGGGACAATCTGAAGCCAACGTGGTCTTGGTCAAACACGTAGATGCCGTCGCAACACATGTCCTCGGGTGAATCTCCCATTCGTACGTATCCATGAGTCAATTGTCGCAGTGTACAATAGGCAGTGATGTGCGAGAACAACCATATCAAGGCTGCTATCTTTCTGTTGTAGGTGGTAGGTTGAACGGTTCTTTTTAACTGTAGCTCGATCCCGCCTTCTAATGGTAGAGCGATCAACGAAACTCTCTTGGAAGCAGTGATGGTTTTCACCAGGCTCGAAGAAGTCTCTATAGGGAATCCCGATGCTATCAAGTGCTTGAATAACATAACTCTCTCGGCCGTGACGTTGTACCTAGAGTTGTATCTACGAACGGGACCGATCATCGCCATGCACATGTACGAAAGCAGCTTATCGTTGGTCCCTGTGGAGGAAGTGGACCTTAAGTTCCTTCTCAGCTGTTCAACTTTTAGCTGAGCCTGGCGCCTGTCTTCGTGCAACTCGGGGTACTGCTGCGATAGGAACTGGGCTCTGTCACGGCTCCTGTTTAACGAGCCATAAAATTGGTAGAGGCAACGCAAGGGGTAGTCACTCAGATACCTGGGTGCCTCCAGCTCCTCCAGTGTGCGAATATGCGACTTGAGTTGGTGGAGTATGTCTTTGCCCAACGTCTTCTGTTTGGTTATTTCATCCCGTCTCTTGAGCGACTCCAACTGTTCGAGGAACTTGATAGGTTTCAGACTTTGACCCGCGCCGCCGCTGCAGCCACCGTTATCGTCCTTGGTCATGTCATCTTTGGAGAACACACTACCGCAAGGTCCAACTCTCACCATTTCGCAGTTGTTGTTGTTGTTGTTGTTGTCGTCATCGTCAATGCGGAAAGTACACGTTTCGTCCTTCTCACTGAAAACAAATTGTTCGTGCCTGAGCGTGAAATGGTAGCATGAGATCTTCCTCCTCACTTCTTCCCACGTATCAACCGTTATCTCTGTCTCAAAGTAACACTCGGGACACTCCTTGGTGTCCATAGCCAACTGTGGCACAATGGGGTAGCGGAGCATCAGCGCAAAGAAGTCCTGTAGCGAGTCCAAGGTGTTGAGGGACTCTTCGTGAGAGCAAATGATAAAGTCTCTGCTCAGCTTCGCGTAGACGGCAACGGCTTCGGAGAGTGTCAGCGGCTGATTCGGTCTTTTGACTATAGACGCGCTGTTTTCCACACCTCGGACGGTCAGCAGTACGGTGTATTCGTTTACTTGTTTGTTGCAAGGTTCCTCGGGTGACAAGGACGATCGCTTGGGCTCCCGAACAAGCGTGTCTACAAATTCCCGCAGCTGTGGATCTATCACTCCCGACAACCGTGCTTTACACGCTAAATCATACAGGTCGATCACTGACATTTGGTCCGTGTGCCGCCGTCGAGGCTCCTGGACCTCAGCGCCTCTAGGGCTCCGAGAGCTACGGTATCCGCGAGCTGACCGTGACCTTCCCACTCCGCTAGACACACCATGAGTCCTATCCATCTGGGGTCTCGTGAGCACGCCGGGTGTTTCACGTCGCTCCTCTTGGAAACAGAGGGCCAGAGACTGGTTAGTTGGGCAAATGCAGACATGCCAGTGTTGCCGATAAACCTCTCGGGTAAAGTGTAGTGGACGGCGAGGTTGTCATCACCACGCACAGAAGGTGAAGACATTATCTCCCTCTCTAGGTTATGTGGCAACTCCCTGAATGTGTACGCGAGGGCAAGAGCATCACTACTAGTGGTGGTGGTGGTGGTGTTGGTGTTGGTGTTGGTGGCGGTGGTGGTAATGTTCGTCAAGACAATACAACGACTGATGGAGCGAGCACGTTTCAACATCTCTGCTCGCCTCCCTTCCCGAATCACAATCACGATCCGTAGGCGGTTAGGACATACGTTGGGGCACAGTTTGTCAGCAATGGCTAGTGTTCCCGTCACAAGGTTAAGAACCCTCTCCCCTGCCTTGTCTGACGAGTCATGTACAAACACCGGTCTCAGTCCACACCCGTACACCAGCACGGTGTACACGTCGTGCATGAGAGATAAGAAATTGTGAGGTTTGTAATACTTGACAAGCCTGCCGTTATCGTCCAATCTCACCCTTGTCGTGTAGTTGGCGTGCACCACAGGTTCGAAGAATACATGCCCGCCGTTCAAGGGGAGAGCAGGTACGAATTCGATCTCTACACGTGAATTGAGTATGAGTAAACTCGAGACTCCCAGCTCACGCCACTCACAGTTCACCATGACTTCTGTGGTTGCTGTTGATGTTGCTGCTTCTTGTCTCAAACCATCAACCTGCCTTGTCCCAACGTCTTCAATTTCATTCTGTCTCACGAAGGAGTCATTGTAGTTTATTAGGTACCAAAATCTTTCCCTGCTCGGTATCAGTTTGCCATCGGAGGAGCACCTCTTCCAATCTCGCAGTTGCTTACCGCACCAGCTGCCCTCTCCCGAGTCTTCTCGAGCAAGCGCCTCAGTGAAATCCGTCCCCGACTCCCATCTATACTTTAACTGTGACACGTTTGAGCAAAACGACCCGGGGTCTCTCTTTGACCACGGTAAAGGTCTCTTCCAGGTTTCGGGACCTCGGATTCCCTTCGGTAGGCAGTTGACCTTACAGAATTCCCTAAGCGTACGGATGCAACGAACGTGCACCTCTGCACAGCCGCTCTCGAAGTCGTCACCTCGTGGCACAGTGTCCACAGGAGTCCTGATGACAGCGTGTATTCCCGACTCCCCTTGCATCTCGGACACTTTCAACGTCCCTTGATTTGAATGTAGCACAAGGTTACCAACGTTGCTGACGCGAATTATATCTTTTGACTTGTCAAGTATAATGGCTACGTCCTCCCTCTCGCCACAGCGCCCTTTACAGGAGACCAGGTACCCCGCTCTGTTTGTTTTCAGAACGTCTAGGCCCAGGGGTGAAATGTGGTGAGTCCAACAACATTCTGCCACAGAGTCTGCCTCGGGTGTGAAGACGGTTACTGTTCGCGATCTAAAAGGCCCCGTGGCACCTGCGAACCAAGCCAGTGCTCGCTGCAGGTAATTGTACACGCCGCGTTTCGAGCATTTTATCTCAAGCTCTTCGTGCACCTCTCCCGAGAGCATTCTGCACGCTAGGGCTACGATGAATTCCGAAGCCGAGCACACCTCGGTGTGAAAAATCAGACTTTCGTCCACCGGAGCGGTGTCATCACCGCGACCGTCATCATTGCTGCTGCTGCTGCTGCTGCTGCTGCTGCTAGATGGAGAAGCGTACCACTCTCCAGGCTCGACTATCACAATCAGGTTGGCGATAGGCACCAACGTCTCGTGTTGGAAAACCTTCAGTCCTTTATTCACCACCTTACAAATGCCTCTAGTCCACACCTTTTCGGTGGGGCACGTCAGCACGCGGGAGCACAAGGTGTCAAAACCTCTCCACGCGGCAGGGTCTCGTGCTCGAGCCATCCTAGAATCAATGTCCATACGTCCGAATGAGGCCAGGCCCAATTTGTCTGGTGGTAAACTCTTCATCAGTCTAGAATGAAAATTGACAGGAGGAGCGGCACAGAGCCACTTCACCACAGTGTTGTTGTTGTTGTTACCCTGGCCACCTATGGAGGTCAGGCTTTCAGAGAGGGGATATTCATGCTCCCAGTCTTGATGATCCTGAGACAGCTCACTGGGGGCTCTTTTGAATGTCCACTGCGCACGGATCAGTTTAAGCCAAGACCTTTCGTTCGTCACGTTATACCCTTCTAAAGGATCCCGGCCTCCGGTGCGCATGAACATGTCACTGATAACGGAGCTCTTGGTTTTACACTTGATGCGTTCTCGTGTGTCTATAGGTTCGGGATCGGGCCACTCGGGGTCCTCTTTCTTCAACACGTCCGTTCTGTAGAGCGAGCTACTGTCCACAACTACCGCGACAGACTCCAGCTTCTGCACCAAGGGTCCCTTGTCTCTCATGTAGAAAAGAGGAGACTCGGATGCGAATGCCATAGTGTAGCCGTCTACCACCGTGGTGCCTGGGTGGCGGTTGACACCGCAAGATTTACTTGCTAGTTGCATGAATGTCCAAGTGCCGAGACTTGTCCTGACCTCACTTGGGAAACGTTCCACTTTGTCGAACTCAAACACAGGACCGAGCGTTCTAGAGTAGGCTCGCAACAGGAGCTCTTCTTCGTCTCCGCGAGGCAGCAGCTCGCAACCCCTCCAGAGTTCCCAGGGTTGCACAGGCTTTGGGTTGCAACACCTCGATAGCAGAGGCGCTAGCCTGTGATCCTGAGCACACAAGAACGCGCCGATTGTATTTGCTCTCAGTCTTTGTGAGTGAAACGGTGCTGCGTCTGTGCCCCTCGTCCATACCGATGCGCCTCTGTGTCTACTGAGTGTGATCAGCTTGCACATTGGGAAGCAGTTGACCCTGCAACTTTCCGCCAAATGGCTCAATAGAGCGTATATTGGCGACAGCTCGCCCCTGCCGTGTACGGTAAACTCGTAGTCGAGTATCACGTCTCCAATGTTCATGTCCGGTACGCACGGATGAATGGATCTGTAGAACCAGGTCAGACAGGCGCTCACGTCAAAGTTCTTCTTGGTACCCCGTGTGGCAAGGACCCTCGCGCAGTGTCCCAGTAGCACAGCCTCGTCTAAGCACGCCTCGTAAACCGAGCCACATTCACCGTGAGGCCTGTCCGCCCTAATCATCGAGTAACTGTTCGGGGAAGACTTGACGGTGAGATTCAGATTGTATTCCGATAGCGGGTAAGAGAGCATGTCTTCGTCGCTCTCCTCCAGATCACATTCTTTTGCGATCTCGATAGAAGGGAAGAACTCTCCATCTCCTATGGTAGAGGGAGCAGTCGATGATCCCATCTTTCGCTTTTGTAACCTAAGCCAAGATCTCTTGTACAGAGGCCCATCAACTCTTTCAGTCTCTCCACCTCCTCCTCCTCCCCCTATTGCAGGGTTGTCGATTGCCACGTTGAATAGACACTGTTGATTCTTTCTGCGACAGGTCTTGAAGAGACGGAAGAGTTTCTGTTCCTCGTAACCTTTCGCGTTCTCGCTACGTATGGCCTGCTCTACCCTGGACATCTCGACGATTAGCCCGCCGTCTGCAATAGCTCCAGAGTCGATCGTTGTCTTATTTGCAGCGTTGGGAGAATAATTTAGTTGAAAGAAGCAGTCGCTACAGTCGAGCAGCAACGGCATAGGCAGTGGGCTCGATTTCTCATTTGGTATAATGACACACAAGTCATCTGTAAGCAATGTAGGCGCCCCTAACCATCGGGGTTCCGGTGTTACTCCACTTGTATTGGGGATCTTTAAAACAGCTCTGCCGTACCCGTGTTTGAAGTAAAACACACCGCAAGCCCTCAATATGTTCAAGTTAACCAGTCCCAGTGTCCGTATCCCAATCGTCACCCACTTGTAACTTGATTCACAACTTCGCCCGAGTCCAAATTTGACCACATGTCCCGTTGTTATCCTTGGTGGACCGCCGTAGACAGCTCTGGATACGTTTGATATGATTTGATTTTCATCTACATCATCATCATCATCATCATCATCATCAGATTCACAATCTATAGAGTTACAATCATTGTCCTGACCAACGCACCCATTCACCACGTCATCCTCATCAATATCCTCCCATTCAGCTTCGTCTTCGGCTTCAACCTCCCCTCTCCCTACACCGTGTCCAACTCCCAATATGTCATCTTCCAGCTCCTCGCACATTACATCTTCCACACCTGAAAGATCCAGGTTCATGATGAGCCCAGAATGTACAGTCGGGGCGACAGAAACAAGCCTTCTGAGTTCTGATAAAACCGAATGACATCTTACAGTGAACCTGATCTCACAGTTCTTCTCTGATATCGCGTATAACGACGGCTCTTTTAGAGACAGGTATGACAAGAGCAGAGTCTGAGCCTCTCTCAGGCTGAGGGTTGACATGAACGAGAGTTGGACAGGACTGCTTGCACTCTCGGACTTGTTGACACTCAGCTGCCTGAAGACATTGTACGCGTACATGATAGCGACACACCCTGTGAAACGTAAGATAAGCGGGGCTACGATTGTCATGGTCCCGGGCAGCAAGCACACAGATTGATTGAAAACATTATTCTTTGATCTGAACCCTTTAGGAAGCACCCTGTGATACTCGAAGCTCCTGAAGACGTGCAATGTCGGCACATTCCCTGCGGTCCTACACACGGTTTTACTTTGGTCCCCGTTTTCATCTCCGTTGCATGATATCACAACAGGAGGAATGCCAGGGAAACCCCTTTCCACTCTAAACATAGAGTAGCCACATGGGAACCATTCTGTTACATAGCCACTCGTAGCCGAAACGTCATTGTAGTCGTCGTCGTCGCCGCAGCCGCCGCCGCCGCCGTCGTCGTCTCTAAACTGAACCTTTCCTTCTACCCCTGACATACCAGCCCCACTCTTGGGTACAATGACCACAGCGTCTCTCAATATGTGTCTCAAAACCACAACAATGTCATTCTCTGCAAGAATAGAGAACCCCGAGGGGAGTCTTGTCATGTCTCTCAGAGACGTCAAGCCTTCGCGAACACAGCAGTTGTCGCGAACAGGGGTGCCGGAGGGTTTAGTATTCGCATCGGGCTCCGGCTCAAGCTCCCGACGGCTGGAAATGTTTTGCTGCTGCTGTCGATGCTGCTGTTGATGCCGCTGAAGCAGCAGCGCCGAGTCCGACTTTAGAGGGTGCAAGTCTCTCAGGTCTAAGAGTTTTCCCCCAGTATCAGATATAACACATGTTAGTCTGAACTCTATCCCCAACTTGCGGTCCCCCATAGCCAGAGCGCACAGTGTACGAATCATCTCTTCTCGACAGCCTTCGTCAAAGATCAGACAGATGTCGAGTTTCCACGAGGAGACCAAACTGTACAGACATTGACCGTCTGTCGCGTAGATGGTGCAGCCGGGGTCCATTCTCAGGCCTCGAATGTCACGCTCCTTGACGATGTAACACGTCTGCCAGTTTGAACACAAGCCGGACAACGTATCGCAGATTGAGTCCGAGGACCGTCGACAGGTCACCAGCGAAGGCAGTACTCGCGCTCCAGCTCCACCGTTGCCGTGCATCCTAAAAGCCACATCTGAGAACACGGACAGGGTCTCCTCGAAGACCTCGAAGGCTTCTTCTCCAAGACACAATTTCTTGGGAGGACGTGGCTCTGTGAAATACTCGATTTGCACCACTCGGCCTCTACTGTCGATCGTCGTAAACGTACCCTCACCAGTCTGTACCCTACTGTACCCTACTTTGGCTAGCCTAATGGGTGTCAGAGAAAGACATCTTTTCAGTGTCCCCTGATACAAAGTCCGGCACCTTACAATGAACCTGGACACCCATATCGGATCTAACTGGGCGAATACTTCACTCTGGCAACCGAATAGGTGCGATCGTTCATCGTCAGTGAGCTGAAACTTTCCCCATTTGAGACACGTGTAGACGTAGAACATGTACTTATCACACATGCGAACGAGAGATCTCACAGTATTACATCTGTTGATTGCGACAGGTTTACGTGTCTGAACGCTTGTAGTAGTAGTAGTAGTAGTAGTAGTAGTAGTAGTAGCAGCAGTAGCAGTAGCAACATCGTGATGGCCACCTCTAACGGCACCGTTTCGTTCTGGAAGAGAGATGATTCGTTTGATCATAGTATCTCGTTGGGGACCACCTTGCCCGAGGTGATCACAGCTATCTTCTCAAAAAACAACGTCTTGGGTGATGAACAAATGTCGGTTGTGGAGCAAGGGTCGTCGAGTCCGGGTCATCTCGATGATGAAATCGAGTCAATGGAAAAGGGATCCGTTAACCCTGGGAGTAGGACGAAGGTCCCGGATTGTCATGACACCAGCATGAGCTCTGAGTGTTCCTTTGATGTTCAGCCAAATAAGAAGCCACCGAAAGTCATACGTTTCCAAAATAGCGACAGTGAAGAAGAGACTATGTCAATACCTTATGAGTGTGACGATTACCGCCAACGTGAGGAATATGAACCCCCCCGGGTCGACTACCTTCCATCACGGAGAGTTACGAAATGGACCACCGCAGACCTATCTAGAGAAAAATCACCCCGAGGAGCAAGAGGGGACACAGCGGCCTGCTCTAATCGTAGGTGTATGCGATGCGAGGCCTACGACGCTCACTGCAAGTCCGCCGCCGAGAACTACAGGCGGACCCTGACCAGCTACACTAAGACCGTTTCTGAACTCATGATAGGCTTTAAGAAGGTCCTAGAGCGGTACCCCGAGCTTAGGGTCGATTCCAGTGACGAGCATCTCCACTACATGGTACAGGCTGCGCTAGGGCGCAACAACCTTGTACAGGAGATGGTTCGCCTAGCTGCAAAGAGTCAGCTTCGAGAGGTTGTCAAAGCGGAGCCCTATGATGATGATGATGATGATGATGATGATGATGACAAAGAGGCCAAGTGTGGTGACCGCGCCATCGTTTCGATCCACGAAGCCTTAAACGCGTGCTACACTGACGGCGAGGCGCTAAGGATGGTCCTCCAGCGTTACACCAACCTGTACGTTCGCTACATAGAGGTGTGGAGAGAAATGTCTTCCAAGGTGTCAAGAGACATCTCTGTGATGGAGTTTGTGAACCTAACTCAAGACAGACCGGGCGTGAGCCACGGCGAGCCTTGGTCCGAGGCGAGAGCCTATGTGGCTCGCATGCTAAACAAGGTGATCTCTGTCACCCCCAGGGCGGTAGGAGAAGCTTGCGTCTGTGCACTGAAGACCATAGATCTCAACCTCTCGTCGGCGCCAGCAAATTTTGACAAACGCAAGGGGGTCATAGACGCTGCGATCGAGGACGTTCGCACTCGTTTGGACATGAGTTCTCGGAAGTGGAGTTGGGACTCTCACATGAACGACCTGTACTTTGATGTCCGCAGTGACCTGACGGTGTTGGAGGCCATAGTTGGCGTGGGAGAGCTTTCTGTAAAGACTCTGCTGTATGAACGGTCTATGCTCGTCTCACAAGTGAGAAAGATGGTCAGGAACGAGGGCTCTCTCGAGCTGCAGGTGGCTCAGTCTCGCTCCAAGCTAAGAGAGGCGATGACCCGATGTCAGTACGCAGACACGAACGGTCTACAGTACTAGTCCCTGTCAGTTTGGGTTGTGTGATAAGGTCTTGTCGTGACCAACCACTGTCATTCGCCTGCGACCACTTTTGTTTTTACACTGCCAAGAGAAGTATACGTTTAAAGGCATTTCTTTTCTGTTTTATTTCTGTATCTTTATAGATTATTTTGGGAGCTTAGTTTTGTATAAGAGTTTTTATCTTTCTATATTTTTCATTGTCGTTGTTTTTTTTCATGTTTGGCCGTCGCGTGTGGGTACTACTAATCTAACACTTGTATCGCATCTGTATATCGCTACACCATGGACACAGACTGCGATTACCTGCTGTATAGCAGGAGCGGAGACGATGCTGAAAAAGAGATCGAGGCTGCGTGTGACGGTCAGCCGTGTCTACACTGCGCAAAAGATTACGCGGTTCAGGAAAAAGTGTGCGCCGACAAAAACGCTACACCCTATAATGTATCGTTTGATGAAGCGCTAACCGGACGCATGGTGCCGTACGTGGAGGTGCTTGATGAACGGTCAATTCGGACTGAAATATTGTTTGATAAGTCCGAGACACCAGTAAGTTATGTAAAAGATGGCAATATTGTGTCACTCCAACACGCCGTACATATGCGGGACGTGTCCCCCAATGGCGTATGGCTCTCTGACAAAAGAGTCTGTGGAAGATCGGTGTCGCGGTTGAGGATGGCGGGTCTAATGTGCATACAGCTACCAGAACTAAACAGAGTAGTCCTTGAGCACAAGAACGATGACGGGTTACTATATCTGACAAACAAGTGGCTGTCGAGCAAAGAAAATATGGACGAAGGCATAGAGTTATTTGGACCCTTTGTCTGCGACGCTATGCTCGCTCCGGTGCTTCATGAAATCCTTCGTTCGGACTGGATCGAAGACCGCAAGGAAGCGCGGGAGACGAACAACGATCTTAAGCTAGGATGGGCTCAGGAGTTTTACGATTGGACGCGTGTCACCAAGACAGCGCTTGGCTCCACGGTATTTGCTCGCAACGTAAAGTGTCCGAGCAAACCCCACAATGGACAAGGTTACAGAATCGTAGGGCGGATTCTGGACAAGATGAGATGGTGCGGCTACACTCCTTGGTCCGCCGTGCAGGCGGTGCGCTGCTCGGAGGCTCGCATAATGGGAATCGCTTGTGCTGAATGTAGGAGCCAGGTCCTGACATCCTGCGTGTTTCTCGTGGAGTGTGCAGCGGTGGAGGCTTCGCGGCAGCGAGACTGGCTGGTACGAAACGAAGCTGTGATCCAGCTCTGCTCGCTCTTGTATCACATCCACAAGCCCGAGGGGGGTGATGTCAAACAATTACTAGACGCTTGGACCGAGTCCATCCTGATGCACTCCGTACGGTTCCGAGAGTACAAGGCTGCCACGGACTCTGTGGCTAATGCGGAGGCTCTCGTTGTCATGTTCGCCAACGACCACCTCCGTGATGTGTCCGCCGCGAACCCGAGTAACGACACCGAACACCGCCCGACTAACGACGGCCCGGGTCCCGATCATGAGCTGCTACAGGTCATTATGCGAAATGACAAGTTCTCCCCTAGGCGAGACCCTGTCGTTTACCCAATTACAAGAGAGGACGACTTCAACATCTCGACCGCGGTCGACATCCTGAAAGAGGTACCCGACGGCGCCACGGAAGCGAGGGCTCAAGATCTAAACGTGATAACGGAGGCTCTCGTGGCATGCTTCCCTAGAGTCGCGGCCTCGGCTTTGGACCATCTCACGCTTAAGGCACCTAATACGCGCAGATTTTCGGGTAGAATGTGGCCCGTGTTTGTCAACTCCACTAGGGTGTGTTATCAGCTGTTCAAAGCCCTGGCTCTCCCTGTGTCACCCAGCCCCGTGTACACACTTGAGCTGTTGGCCAGAGGGTGGAGAGGTGTAAAACCCGCAGTTCTGCAACGTTTCATACCCATGAGCACCGGGGGTATTATCAAAGTCAACGTGGAGCATTACACGAAGCACTTTGTGTGTCCCGTCAGCACTCTAGTCAATCTCAAGCTGATAAGTGAGTCCGAAAGGAATCTGATGATCCAAGTTTTGAGCAAAGGGGTTCTACCTTGCTTTGCGGCAGAAGGTGACAGTACGCCTGATCGACTCGTAAGCTCAACCATAGCTTTGACATTTGCGGCTTGTGGGCTGCAGGTGTTGAACCGTAATGATGATGATGATGATGATGATGATGACGATGATGACAACGATGGAGCTCATCGCACGGTTACTACAGCGGGATTGTTATACTTTGCAGCGTGGTATGTGCTCGTGTACATGGGAGCGTTACACACACAACCTATAGTGAAGAAACAATTGTTGCGAAGCGGCTCAGATGCAGACAAACATTTATGTGCAGCTCTCAAACTTGAGTGGGTGATGGGAGCTGACAATTATCAAGTTCGCAACTATACTAGCAAGGAGATCGTACACGCTCTACGCATAGTTTTTCATGACCTAATCGACATGGGTACCGTTCTACGCATCGCGGAGCTCTACGTTCCAGAGCTTCTGGTGCAGCTGCCTTACGCAAAGGAACTTAACTCGACCCCGGGTAGTGTCAAGAGCGCAATAGAGAGCCGAGACTTGTGGTTCGCGAAGGAGCACGGGGATGAATTGTGTCTTAAAAATGATAACCTTCCCCCCTTTGTGTACCTTGGTAATTTGGCGCACGGCCTTTACAGTAGCATTGAAGGTACATTGACCAAGTGGTACAATAGACCAATTGCGGAGGCCTTACGTGGACCTGATAGTGAGTTTGACCCATGGTATGACTCGCTTCGTTTTCTAAACCCTCATTTGGAGGACGTGGTACGGTCATTATTGGAGGATACAGAGGAGACATATCTTGATCTAGACTGTGACTCGGCGAAGAAGGGTTCATCATCACCATCGTCACCACAGCCACCATCATCATCATCATCATCATCAGCAGCAGCAGCAGCATCATCATCATCATCATCATCACAGTCACAATCATCATCACAGCCACAATCATCAACATTGTCATCACCACCACCACCACCACCACCACCACCATCATCATCACAGTCACAGTTACACCCACAATCATCATCACCGCCACCACCACCACCACCACCGACAACAACAACAGGAACAACACAGGGCAATCAAGTATATGCACCCAATCACTCTGGGGAAAACCTTCACGTATGCAAAGGGCTAGTGGTGGATGTACACAGACTAGGGTTTCATGACAATCGTAAATTCTTAACACGTGTAAAAGAGCATAGCGTGTCTATTACGGCAAAACACTCTGAGATATCAGTTGTAAAGAACCCTTGCATGACAAATATTGCCTCAACAGTGTTTATGACTACGGACACGCCGAGATGGGGATTGAAATTTGCTACCCCTTATTGTTCACTCATAGAGGCATTGTGGGCTCTCATGCACCCTGTAGGAACAGGAGCTGGTGCTACGGCTGCATCGGCGGAACCATCCACCGTCGAAGCTCTGGCCGTGATGGTACACTTAGCAATAAGAGCCATTACCGATCATAGTGTTACATCTGAGGCTACATTTGGAACCTGCAATACCATACATCACATAACTGCAAATGATCATAGAACGAACAGTGAATCTAGCTTCATACCTATCACAGCAATTGTAGGAGGTCTATTCGGAGTCAATGTGGAGCTTACTGTCAACAGTCACAATTACTACATAATCAATGAACATTACAAGGGACTGTGGGCTCCTGGTGTACTCTCTTGCAATAGCGGTGTCTGGTCCGTTGCGTTCGATTCTAACCTAACCAGCATGGTATCCCACGAGAGGTTTACAAGTGACTGTTACCACACGGGCACATTAGCCGCGTACATGAGACTGAATGGCCTGAAGGTGAGCCAAGTGCCATCTGATGGCTACTGCGGATTCCACACAGTTGCCGTGTTATGTGGCCTTACAAGCACCGGTAAGTGCGAAGAGGAACTTCGCAAAACCTTGGCCAGTAAAACGGCTGAATACGTGATAGGTAACAAGAATGTACATGCGGCATACCTAAAGGACATTAAAGTGGACACCGGGGATCAGCTGAAATCTCTTCTCATGCGGGACCAAAGATGGTTGACCGTAGATGAAGTGTGCATTATGCTCAGGGCACATGGGAAACTTCCAGCAATGATCTCAGAATTCAAATACCCCATTTACAACCCTGAGTTTAGCCACTTTCTTATCAAAAGTTCTCATTATGAACCTGCAATGTGAGTTAGACCGTGTCTTGTTATTTTGTGTATGGATGTATATAGCCAATGTCTGCATGTGCAATGTCCATGTGAATCATGTACAAATAAAAAAAAAAACTGCTGGGAAAACAGTCAAAGTGTTTCTTTATTGTATCCACAACACAACACAACACAACACAACAAAACAAACATCACAGCAATACATGATGTGGCCAGCTATGTCTGGTAGTCCGATATGGAAGGAAATGATATAAAACCGAACTCTCTGCTCAGAGACAGCTTGTCTAAAACATGACGCGTCATTACTAACATGTTGGATAATACACAGCAAAGTAAATGGTCAGCAGGAGCGGCTTGTTGCAGCTTCATATCTTCTGTCAGACGTATCAAGCAGCAGTTGGTACTTTATCTTCTTGCCTACAGTCAGCAGCAGAGATGACGCTCGGTGCAGTTCTACATTTACTTTGTGTGCTTGGAGTCTTTCAGAAGGGTAGGAAAGACACGATATAATCATTTTTATACAGCTGTGTGACTTCTTGTTCTTAAACTGAAAGTATGTAGTACAATATAATCACATTTCCAGGCAATAGTCTATTTCTGGCTTCACATGACTAATAATTCATGTTTTATGTCACATTTTTAAAGAGAAAACCACAATCATAGTAACTACTCTGTCATCTGCTGCAGGTCTGACCGCTCCGATACAAACACAGCGGACTGTGACGGCAGCTGTTGGAGAAGAAGCTCGTTTCAGCTGCCAGCTTGTGCAGTTCAAAGATGTTGTTCAGGTCACATGGCAGAAAGTTTTCCCTAAGTGGGAGGAAACACTTGTTACTTACACCACTACATATGGTGAAAGAGTGAATCCTGACTTTAAAGATAAAGTAGAGTTTAAAGATGCTGGACTGCAGAACAGCTCCATCATTATCAGAAACGTGACAAAACAAGATGAAGGCTGCTATCACTGTTTGTTCAATGCCGACCCTGAAGGTGCTCTCATTGGTACAACCTGCCTCCAAGTCTACGGTAAGAATCAACCAACTTTACACAAAACATGCTGCTGCATTGTGCCTTCATCCTCACCACTAACAACATTTAATTATCTTTTCTGTGCAGAGCTGCATGAACCCGTTCTCCATGTGGGAGACTCAAACTCTGAGGAGACAGTTGTGTCCTGCTCAGCCACAGGTCGACCTGCTCCCACAGTGACATTAACTGTCCTGAGAGACAACGTCCACTTGTCTGACCCTGTCAGTGTCTCCAACACCAACGGTACAGTCACTGTCACCTCTACAGCTGTGCTGACTCGTCTCCGTGACAACAGCACAGATGTTAGATGTGCAGTGCGAGTGCTCTCTGGTCCTCAGAAAGAGATCATCGTGATGATTCCTGCTGAAGTCAAACAGTCTGCTGATGGTGAGAAACACTTCCATCACACATACAGATTCGTAGAATGATGAATACTTTAAACTCATGTCTTTTGTTCACCTCACAGGTTTCAGTGAGGATTCTGGGAGCGAGATCACAGCTTTCACCACGATCATTACATCGTCTGCGGTACTGTCCATATGTTGTGTTGCAGCAGCAGTCACAGTCATCACTGTCCCGCTGATACGGAAATATAGGAATAGGTCATTTTCAACTGTCGACTGAACGCTGATAAATGTTTGCCAATGTCTGTATGTGCAATGTCCATGTGAATCATGTACAAATAAAAAAAAAGAAAACGCTGGGAAGACAGTCAAAGTGTTTCTTTATTGTATCCACAACACAACAAAACAAACATCAGAGCAATACATGATGTGGCCAGCTATGTCAGGTCAGCATTCCATGTGCACAAGCAGTGCAGGCGGTGTGTCTGTAGCATGGAAAGTCCAAAAGCCTGCATTGTCATTTCCCGGTTGTAGGTCCCGTATCTCACAGCTTCGAGACGTTTGGCATAGGCCCGACTGTAGCCATTGTAGGTCCACCTCGTATTGGGTCCCTAGGAAGCTTTACGGCGGACCTTGGACGCTTTGACTCTGGGGCTTCCTCTGTAGCGACCAGGTTAGCCACAGGCCGTCTCTTGAGCCACTTTGCCTGTCGCAAACGAGAACAGTCGATCCACACGTTGCAACCCCCGACAGGTATCTCGATGAGGGGTGCTACTACCGCATTAGGTCCACCTTTTATTTGGCCCCAAGGAAGCTTGATAGAGGAACGTGCAGTCTGTAACTGTGGGTCTTCATCATTATCAGCCATTTTGAGGAGGATCAGCTGGTACACCCTTTAGGGAAGGTTCAGGGTAAGGATGTGGAATCAAAAACACCCCCCTCTTGTGTGACACCTTCGCTAAGTAATGGTTGGCATGTGCAGTTTGAAGCCCTTAAGAGACTGTAACTCAGTGAAGAAGGGTCCGTTAACACCTTAATCATCATCATCATCATCATCATCATCATCATCATCATCATAGCCACAGGTCCAGCCACAATCATTATCATTGCCACCACCACCACCATCATAACCACCATTGTCACCACCATTGCTCTTTGACCGACAGTGATCCTTTTGATTATGAATTGCTCCTTGAGTGACATTGTACCTCTAGCCACTGTTACAGTATATGCAAGTGCAATGCAAGCTGCAGCGGCTGAGTGTCAGCTGCTATCCATACAATGTATTGCCACAAATCATGGATCGACCGAAATCTCTTCTCATGCTGGACAAAAGATGGTTGACCGTAGCTGAAGTGTGCTTTATGCTCAGGGCATTTTAGCCACGTTCTTATCAAAAGTTCTCATTATGAACCTGTTGTGTGATTTAGACCGTGTCTTTTTTCTCATCTCATTTTGTGTATGGATGTATATAGCCAATGTCTGTGTGTACAATGTGAATCATGTACAAATTAAAAAAGACGCTGCGAAAACAGTCAAAGTTGTTTTTTTATTGTATCCACAACAACAACAAAAAAAAACATCAGAGCAATACAGGATGTGGCCAGCTATGTCTGGCTGAAGTACGTTCACCCAACATAACATAACATAACATGACATGACATAACACAACACAACACAACACAACACAATACAACAAACATCAGAGTAATACATGATGTGGCCAGTTATTCCTGGCATATGAGTTGAAGTACGTCCACCCAATATAATACAACACTACAGACATGAGGGAAATACAGGCTTCATAATACCCTTGTACTAGTACATAGGGACATACATGCTGTGACTAGTTGAACCTGTGCAATGAATCGCTCCTTGAGCGACAGTTGTCCCCGCGTTACGAATCGCTCCTTGAGCGACAGTTGTCCCCGCGTTACGAATTGCTCCTTGAGCGACAGTTGTCCCCGCGTTACGAATCGCTCCTTGACCGACAGTTATCCTTGGATTATGAATCGCTCCTTGAGTGACATTGTACCCATGGCTGTTCTGAAGTATACTACCACTGGCAGCAGCAGCATCACTATGATGAACAGCGGCACTGTGAGCAGCGTCAGTAGCAGCAGCAGCGGCAGTAGCAGCACGAATAGCGGCATCAGCAGCAGCGGCTATCTCTTTCTTTTCATCAACCATAGGTGCTGAGTGTCGATCCCGGTAGCCGGGATATGGTAATCTCTTCTTCAGCTCTGATTTAAAACCAGGTATCGTGTGAGTGCTGCCCTTGAACACAACCATCATCTCTGCCAGTGTTGGTCTAAAGACAACGGGCTCCACTATAATGGCCTTGTTCCATCTGAAAATTTGGTTGTGTACCTGTATGGAGAAAGGTCCGTAGGGCTGAAGGATTGCGCCCACAGTAAAGAGTGAAAACGTTGCATACTCGAGATGGCCCAGTATCTTATACAAATCACTCTCAACCGAGGTATCTCGTCTTGTGAATCTGCAAAGGTTGTACACGTTATGGAGTAAGTGCTCGTCGTCAGGCTCAGAGTAGGGCTCAGAGTAGGGCCTTGCCTGACAACGGGGTCGGTTTCTCTTACGCGTTTGTGCGGTGGCCGTTTCGAAAACACGGTCGTGTGTGTCTTTCAAAGTCTTATGCACATCAGCTGGCAAATACTCATGTAAGTCCAGTTGTTTCATTGTCAAGTAGACGGTAGCCAGACCCTCAACGGCTCCCCACACGGGATCCTCATCCCTCCACGCGTATATAGTGTCGACCAGACACCCAATGAAGTCCACTCTGAATCCGGTGTGCCATCTCCATATCCTGGCCGGTTGTATACACTTCATAGTGAACTTCAGAACTCTGAGAGTTAGGATCTGCACTCTCAGAAGGCATTGTAGGACGTGATAGGCCATGATGAATTTCTCGCTCTCCTTCTGCAGGGAAGTTCCGAATGCACAGCCTAAGTTCCACTCTCCGGCAGCCTCACTGATAAACACTCCCACCGCTCCCTTGTCTCGAAACGGCGATTTCATCAACTGAAGAGATAGCGTCCTGGGAACAAACGGGTGTACCTGGAGAGAGGTGTGCATGTCCAGTATGTCCTGTAAAATGTCAACATTCGATACAAAAATCCTGTGCCCTGAGAGACCGTTCAGATTTTGGATGACACAGACTGCGCCCAGGTAATGTACCTGTGCGCTTTTAACCTTCGGGAGTTTAACCGTATCCTCCTGACTCAACATTGGGAACATGCTGATTGTCAGCTCTACGTGTCGAAAGTTGTTTTCAGGAGGCGTCGACAGATTCACCGTTTCGTATGTTTGCGGGCCCGTTTTACAGTTGAGCGTAATGCTAGGAGTCCGTCTTCGGTAGACCAGTTGCTTAGGCCAGGTCAGTGTGCTATGGTGTCGTCTACAAGACTCTACGCCGCTGGCCCAGCTTATTTGGGAATCATTGGGATCCCTGCGTATCACGCCATACGTGTGAGTGTGTGAGTCTTTTGGTTTCAGCCAACCCTGGTATTGTTGTGGCTCAACCAAACCTTTGCAGGGGCGCGTTATGGGCATGGAATTTCTTATTTGTTCAACTGCGAGATCTTTCACTCTCGCGTTAGTGACACCGTCACATGTGATATACCTCATCTTGTGGTATGGTGTATATCCAAAGTCCTCGATGACGGTTGAGCGAAACCCTACTGACTTCCAACGTGAGTTTCTTGTCATGAGCTCGTCTTCTCGAACGGTCGCCTCTCTGTCTTCGTTGTCTTGTGGTGCAGGCTCTCCCACATGTATATATAGCTCTCCCAATTCAGCCGTCTCAACCTCATCGGGACACTGATTCTTCTTGGGTTTGGGGTCATGCATGACCTGCTGGAACTGTTGTTGTTGGTGTTGGTGTTGCTGTTGGTGTTGTTGATGTTGTAGTGGCCATTGTTGTTTACGACGTTGTTGTTGATGTTGTAGTTGATGATGCTGTGGCTGACTCAGACCAGAATCGTTCGTCGTCTCAGACCTTAAACCAGTCTCTACCATTTTCTCGAGTACACAGGGGTTGTGTTGGAACTGACCTCTGAAACAATTAAACAACCATGAAGCGATCTGGGAGTGGGTGTACGTGTTCGGTTCATCCCCAGGGCAACCCGTGTCAGATTGTCCCCTGGAGTCGTTGAACTGTCGAGACTCCACTTCATCATTGATTAGGAACGCATTAGCCGGAGTCCTTGGTGTTCCAGCTATCTGGGACTGGCTGTACATATTCGGTTCAGTTTCCAGACGAGCCTCGTCAGACTGTCCCTCGGAGGTACTGAACCCCCGAGAAGCCGTGTTGTTATTGATTATGAACACATTACCCGGAGTACTGGGCGTTCTCATCAGTCCTTCTGCATAGACCAGCTGAGGTGTGCCTGTAGTGAGACACAAGTCTGTCCGGAATCCCACAGAGTTGCTCACCGCAGGGTCCGTGTCACATTTGGGTTTATCGAAGGTGGACGTGTGTTGCTCTAGTCGTTGTGTAGCGTCCAGGTATATCTTAGGCGCTACCGAGCCACCGGTAGATGCCACCGGGTACGTGGGGATGACCTTTGTAATGTCATCTTCTACCGCACTGTTCATCCCCCTTAGGTGTTTGAGAGCCGTGGCATTAGTTGTCTCCATTTCAGGGACAATGCTGTTGGTACGTTTCCTATGGTGACATCCCATAAAGGAACTTGAGGAGACGTTGACCCTGGACGCGTTGCTCCAACTCGGCGTTGTCCTCCTTTCCAGTGTCATCGTACTAAGCAATCCGTGGTATGCCTCGGGTGCAGGTGTAGTGCAGTTTCGATGATAGCAAAGTGCGAACGCTTCGTCGTCCGTCAGATGTTCTATAACGCTGACATGTAGGGGTGCTTTAATGTCCAGAGCCAGTAGCTTATCCTGCAGAGCGTCGTCTCTTCGTGAGTCCTTACCCAAGTACACGCGAGACGACACGTCGACTGCACTCGGTTCTCTTGAGCTGACCTCCTTCGGTTTCAGTGTAGACCACGTATTGTCATTCACCAGACCGGTTCTGCAAAACCTGCAGACGTAGAACGATAGCCGTTCACGCCAGTCTTTGTCTTTGTCTTCCAATACCATAGGGACATCATCTGAAGTCGATCCCATTGTCTCCCACAAGTTTGTCATCTTCTTTTGTATAGACACGATCCCGTCATGTCGCAAGCCTGCGTACAACACACACAACGCCAAATCGGTACACGCGACGCGGAAATTCATCTCATCTGCGGTAACGTTGGAAGACCTATACATCCTGGACAGTGAGATGAATGGCAACAAGGATAGCACATCGTGTGTTTCACTGTGAACAAAGAACGCTGTGGCAAGCTTAGGTTCACCGTGCTCTGTCTCATTGTACAATTGTCTGGGCGGTCTCGTGTTTGACAGGCACATGTCTCTAAGAGAGCCCATTACGCCCAGGAAGACCCTGTAGACATAATACGATTGCAGTATGTCCGTAGTATCTCTGCCCTGCTTACTCGACAGCCAGCAGGTCAACGGCTGCCATTGCGAATCCAGAGTTGTGACAATGTGCATCATCACAGCCCTGACGTGACCAACGTCTTCCAATATCACGCAATCGAGCCTGGGTTCCACAGGGTCGCTACAGCTCACCGCTCTGTCACGAACTTGAGAATGGCTTCTAGCTTTGCAAGTCCTGACCGTTGAATGTAGGGTGTCTTCGACATGCACCTTGGGGATTGGGACACGCAATGAAAACGTAGACACGTTTTGTCCTTCGGTTACCACCGTAGTCACCTTACATGTCAGTGTGTTGTCGTCAGGCGTAGTAAGGACGGAATCTCTCGGCCATATTTCGTGACATAGACATTGCTTAGTCAAGAACGTGTAAAGAGGTTCAGGTTGTCTGCTAGCAAAGGTGTCCAGTCTTGGGTTCCATGTAGTCGTACCACTGTGCAACTGGACGTACGAAGGGATAGCCACTTGCAGGTACCTGGAACCTCGTTTGTCCTGAACTCTCCACCATAACCTCAAGAATCTAAAAGGGTCATCTTGTCCATTGGTAAATGCACTACCGTTGTTGTCGAGCCGCTCGAACACGTATTTGGCGATACTGTGTCTGGCACTGTGGTTTTGGTGAAAGCCGTAGCGTTTGTTCTCCACGAGTTCCAAAAACAGCAGTGCAAAGTAAGGCGTGTGCATAACGGCCAAGTGTTCCAAGCGCCGTAAGTTCAATTCGTCGCACGGACCCGTTGTTGTGACAACAGGAGCAGCGATTGAGTTTCTTAACCGAAACCTGCCGGCGACTACTTCCATCCTTATGTGCTTGCACATTAGGCAATAATCGACAGCGTCGTCAGGGAAAAAGCTACCGAGTCCCACGGAACCCGGTATGTTCTCTGGGTGGTAGTAAAAGTCATGATGTCTGTGTGTCTTCCGCGTCGTGGAGGTCGCAACAGTCTGTCTCTGTCTCCGGTGGTAGCCATACAAGTAGGTGATGGCCTCATCTGTGGATTTGAAGGTTCCACAGTAGTCCAGTGCTCCATCGTGAAGGGCTGCGGCGATGACCTTCCACTTGACCACAGCATCGACATCCTCAACCCGGCAAGCCATTGGTTGCTATAAAAATATTCAGATAGAATTGAGAGTTTTTGTACAAAATCACGAAACGTTTTCTTTTGTCATAATAACACCTAATGACACACAGTTTCATATGATGTCCAATGCAGGGTGGCTCCTTTGAGAAAGTCCATCTGTAAATATCGTGAAACACAAAGGTGCTCCTGGAGCTAATTCACCACGTGTGTCCCAAACAGTCTTTTAAGTGTGTGTGTGTGTGTGTGTGTGTGTGTGTGTGTGTCGCAGTACACGCACGCTAGCACTTAAAGTCTGAATATGTTTAGTGAGGTGTCATTATCCCTGACAGTGTGCGACACCATCATCTTGTATTTCATATCCCTGGCATGATAGTACAGGGTATGCTGCACTGCAATCCCCAGACAATCAGTTCCGTTCTGTCGAAGAACCCATTCCAACAGTGACGTCTTACACTCTTCTGTGATCATAGAGGCACAACAACTGTGTCTGAGCCCGCAGCTAAAAGGTGTAGGTTGACAATGTCCCAGGGGTAATGAGTACCAGAAAGTAAAACTTGACGCGTGATGACACGGTGAACCCATTCTACTCCTACATCCCGTAACCTCGCCGATTGCGTTTGTTGCCAACACTGGATCGCCCGTAAAGTATGTGTGTATGAAGAAAGATGTATTTCTATTATTATTTCTATTATTATCATCATCATCATCAGCAGCAGCAGCAGCAGCAACATCATCATCACTAGGAGGTTTGGGCAAAGTCCCAGGGTACGTTTCCAGGTCCATCAGTATGTACCTAACCCCAAGTGATTCTCTTTTGTAGTCTATCATCTGCACCTCTTTTGGTAGTTCGTTTGTGAGTCCAACGACCCACATCAACACTTTACACTCAATCTCTTGGAAGTTGCTGCTATGATTGGACCACACTACAGCGTGTAGTCCTCGTACTCTGGGGATGGCTTTGATGCATGCGGTTTTAGTGTCAAACCCCTTCCAGCGTAAATCAATGACGCACATTCGCTCTGTCCGCATGGCTACATCGTGATGCTCGCACGCAATTGCATTCATCGTCAAACAGGGCTCCGCGATCGCCAGAGCTTTTGCCTCTCCAAATAGTCGGTTCCCGTACTCAGGTACCGAAATGGCAAGCTTGCGACCGATCACGTACAGTGCACTATAATTGTCACGGCCTGGGAACATCTGGATGGTAATCGTGCTGGGTAGTCCTTCCAACTGATAAGCAGACTGACTGTCAAAGTTGAACTGATCTATGACTGTCAAGGGCCTCTCCTTTGTGCAGCCAAAGTGTGACGGAGGATTCCTGTACACGTACAGACCAGGTGGGAGAGTTCGAGAGACTTTCAGTTGATACAAAATCACAGCGTTGCAACACTTAGGATACCTGAGGCTTCGATTCTGTATCAGCCACCTGTACGCTGTCACCACGTTGTCCATTTCGTAGGCCCACAGTGTTGTTGTTGTTGTTGTTGTTGTTGTTGTTGTAGTAGCTGTAGTAATAGAAGAACAGCCAGACCCACCAACCCTCTTCCTGTCTCTTCCTCCACCCCCTCGTCTTTTACTCATGCTGCTGCTGCTGCTGCCACCCTTCTCAGTGTCACTTTGTTGTACAAAAGGAGACGCAGTGTCCTGCTTGTCCACTCTGTCCTTTCGCCGCAGGTCAGATGAACAAGAGCACCTTTTAGTCCTCACAGAGTGTTGAATCAACATCCGCACTGTGTGTTTAAAGTTGAATCTGTGCACATTGCAAGGTTTCACAGTTCCTTCCGTTAGATCACTCAAAGGGAAACCCTCAGCTCCAGGTACATATATCATGTCTTCCATCACGGGGACAGGATCTAAAGTCAGCGCCTTGTGCAACAGGCAGCACAACGACGGCGGTGACGACGACAGCTCCATAGATAACAGCCCCTTCTTCACCGGTGTGGTTCCAGACGGCCTGCTGAGATATTGCAATGAGAAGCGCAAAGCTGCACGGGTGGGCACAGTACGAAAAGCTACAAACTTGTACAGGAGAGTGTCCAGAGTCACGTACGTTGGAAAAGTCAACAACAAGCGTCTCAAGCCCTCCAGTGTAAAGTGTCTTGTGTGCCTGGTCACGTTGGTTAAAAGCAGTAAAGACAGGATGAGGGCGGGTATTAAACTCCGCTGTCCGTGCAACGTCAGGGTGTGCACAACCTGCTTCGAAAACAACCCGGAATGGCACCTGACACAGCCTCACTTCACAAAGTGTCCAACTGTACAGGAGTTCATCTGCACAGTCTGTGCCTGCTTCGATGGCGTCAAGGAGAAAGTATGCTGTGTTTGGATGTGCTCTAGGTGCTCCACTGAACACAAAGACCAAAGCGCGTCGACGTGTTCCAAGTGTTCCGGGAGCCTGGAAGGTTGCTCTCGACGCGAGACCCGCACCTTATGGTGTAGGTCTGGTACGTCCAGCGAAAGCAAAGATCCGAGAACCGAGATCGTGTATGACGAGGAGAACATTGCTGCGTACAGAGATCTCATCAAATCGCAGGTTTTCGACAAGGTTTCGCGAAGTAGACACCTGTCAGCCTCGGACATCAGAACCTTGTTCCATGATTGTTTCGCACCACAAGCGTGCACCTGCACGTCCGATAGCGATAAAAACCCCATGTGCCCAAGCTGCACTCCTGTGCTGACTGTGATGCAGCTGCTGGCTGAAAATTCACGTCCTCTGGTAGCCTCTCTTGCCGAGCGTGCTGTACCAGGCAGAGCGCTAACCCGTAACGTGTACAATAGAGCCTTGCTGACTAGCATGCTGAATGATGAGGATCTGCCACTGTGCTCCAATGGACGTACATGTAAGGGTATGCTGGTAAACGCTCAGCACGCAAATCCCAGGCCGCTGACCTCGCTAATCTCACCCGACTCCTACAACCGGTTCGTCTCGAGTAGAGCTGAGAACGGAGAGATTCAATGGCTCAACCCATGTTGTTGCATCCTCTGTCTCTTGTTCAACCAATCTGCTGTCGTGAAGCAGATGCACAGCCCAGACAACCTATACCTGGAGAATCATCCGAGTGGGACCGTGTACTATTTCAATGTGAAACTCTCTCCCGATCTCGGGGTGCCGGAGGTGTGTGTAGGTGAGTGTCAAGGCTACCTTGTCAACTTTCAAGGGTCAGTGGGAAGTTACAGGCCCACTTCTTACTACAATTGGAGAGACATGCTAAAGGTGATGCACCGAGATACTAGTGGGAAGATCACATTGTCACCTTTAGGGTGCTGAAATTCAAATTCATTGTTTGTTGAACCAGCATGTTTTTCTCATGGCAACCGAACCTGAGAGAGGATCAAGCAATGCTATTTTGAAAAAAAAAAAACATTAAAAAAAAACCCAAAAGAGAGTCTGTGGATGTGTACTGTCCAACCAGAAAATGTCCAACCAGTATGGCAGTGTCCATCCACATTTACTATATGAACATGAACACAACCATCTACCTACTAACAACAATAACCTGAACTGTACATCAGGTAGGCAAGCTTGCAGATAGATAAAATAGCTCTGACCATGGACATACTCCTAAAAAAACGACTCAGTTACCTAGAAGGTCCTCGTTGCAACGCGCATCATTTGCACACCGTGATGGATTTTGCCTTGCATCACGCATTGATTACAAGTGGAGAAGAGGAGTGTATTCAGTCTAAACCAGTAACTCGTGACAGGGCACGAGAACTCATAGACACTGTGCGGAGGAAGGGAGACCATGCCTCTTCTCTGTTCATGTCAATCTGGGAAGCTGACAACCAACGTGGAAGCGGTGGCTCCCCTGTAGCATCTGACATGTCACCTACAGAAATATATGCCATCTTGGAGGAGCTGACCCAAGCCAGTATCAGAGAACTGAAGTTCTACATGGGCTTCTTACAGGTCAAGACTCGTAAGCCTTTCAGTCAGGCTGAATTGGATGATATGACAGATAGAAGCGCCATGGCAACAGCTATAGCGCGGCGCTACGAATGTGACACTCGAGCAGCAGTGGTCACCCTGATGAGAAACATCAGGCACAACGACCTGGTAGAGAAGCTCAATGAAGGCTGTGAATAACTGCACACACACCTAAAGCCCACAAGACACAATCCAGAAGTGACTGTGTTTGAGAATATGGGACACCAACAAAGAAGATCCGATGTGCACAAAGTTGTGACTGTGTTTGTTATAAACAAAATGAGACATTGAAGAAGGACTATCTTTCACCGCAGAGAGCGTGATGTGTAACGTGACATGACACCTCAACAAGCCCTCTCTACTCTGAACCTGATCATATGTTTCATGCAGTGTCTGATGTGTTCCTAAACTCTGTGTGTGTGTGTGTGTGTGTGTGTGTGTGTGTGTGTGTGTGTGTGTGTTGCTGTATTGGGACAATAAACGTTTGATGGAACAACGACTTGATGCGTGCACATTCATTACTCATATACCGCAAGGTAGTCTTGATATATTGGGATGTTGGGTATCCTGTCATGAAAACATGTTACATTTTTGCATCATAGTGTCTTGTATCATCACAGTGAAAAGGTCAGTACCAGAAATAAAAACGTTACCATATGTTCTTATTTAAAGGTCTTTATTCAACAACAGTTCTGTAAATGTTCAACATACCTTAAATGTGTTAACAGCTAATCCGATCAGACTTGTTCAATGTGGTCCCCTCCACAAACATCAATGTAGTTTTGGTTGGAGAGTGTAGCCATTGTTGCTACTTCTCCTCAAGTCAGGATGGAAATGTCTGCTGTAAAGCTCCCATTAACATAACATCTGTTGGATATTTATACACAAAGGCTGGACAGTTAACCCCTTATATGACATCATCTGATGATTAATGAGCAGTTGGCTGGCTGAGCATCTATAAGCATAACATTGGTTGCATATGTTCGCAGCAGATGGACCGTTGAGTGCTCCCATTGACATCACATTTGTTGGATGTGTACGGAGCCATCCTGACAAGTGTGTGTACTGGCCTGTGTACCTGTGTACTGGCTTGTGTACCTTGACTGGTTTGGGTGTGGATTTTAAAAAGACCCCCCTTTTCTCCCGTCTACATATTGACCATTCCAGTGTGACCCCTTAACCCTCGTGTTGTCTTTACATTTCACCACACACAGAGGGTCACAGTGACCCCCCAGGACAGGACAATGGCAGGGGCGGCTTTGGTGTCTTATCGTTATAGCGCCGCCTAGGGACTATATACAGTATTGCAGCAGTAAATCTAATATGATTGTAGAGGGCAGTGGGTCACAGTGACCCCCCAGGACAATGGCAGGGGCGGGTTTGGTGTCTTATCGTTATAGCGCCGCCTAGGGACTATATACAGTATTGCAGCAGTAAATCTAATATGATTGTAGAGAGCAGTGGGTCACAGTGACCCCACAGGACAATGGCAGGGGCAGGGCCAGGGCCAGGGCTGGTGTCCACAACAGAGGGTCACAGAGACCCCCCAGGACAATGGCAGGGGCGGGTTTGGTGTCTTATCGTTATAGCGCTACCTAGGGACTATACACAGTATTGCAGCAGTAAATCTAATATGATTGTAGAGGGCAGAGGGTCACAGTGACCCACCCAGGACAATGGCAGGGGCGGGTTTGGTGTCTTATCGTTATAGCGCTACCTAGGGACTATACACAGTATTGCAGCAGTAAATCTACTATGATTGTAGAGGGCAGAGGGTCACAGTGACCCACCCAGGACAATGGCAGGGGCGGGTTTGGTGTCTTATCGTTATAGCGCTACCTAGGGACTATACACAGTATTGCAGCAGTAAATCTACTATGATTGTAGAGGGCAGAGGGTCACAGTGACCCCCCAGGACAATGGCAATGTGGCAGGGACAGGGGCAGGGCTGGTTGGTTTCTTATCTTTGTAGCGCCGCCTTTGGACTATATACAGTATTGCAGCAGTAAATCTAATATGATTGAAGAGGGTAGAGGGTCACAGGGACCCCTTAGGACAATGGTAATGTGGCAGGGGCCAGGGCCAGGGCCAGGGCCAGGGCCAGGGCTGGTGTCCACAACAGAGGGTCACAGAGACCCCTCCCAGGACAATGGCAATGTGGCAGGGCTGGTGTCTTATCGTTATAGTGCCGCCTAGGGACTATACACGGTATTGCAGCAGTAAATCTAATATGATTGTAGAGGGCAGTGGGTCACAGTGACCCCCCAGGACAATGGCAGGGGCAGGGACAGGGGCAGGACTGGTGTCTTATCATTGTAGCGCCGCCTTTGGACTATATACAGTATTGCAGCAGTAAATCTAATATGATTGTAGAGAGCAGTGGGTCACAGGGACCCCTTAGGACAATGGCAATGTGGCAGGGGCAAGGCCAATGGCTGATGTCCACAAGAGGGTCACAGAGACCCCCCCCACCCCAGGACAATGGCAATGTGGCAGGGCCAGGGCTGGTGTCTTATCATTGTAGCGCCATTTAGGGACTATACACAGTATTTCAGTCATATGTCAGTGAGTCAGTCAGTCAGTCAGTCAGCCAGCCAGCCAGCCCGTCAGCCAACATGTCCTGTCCTTCTATCTTCTATCTCCACCACTAATCTCAGCTCCTAAACTGAAATGAGCACAGGTCGGACAGAATGGCAGTGTACATCCTTTGCATATAAATGTCTTGCAACCAAAGCACAAAGTCTGTGTTTTACGGTCCATCTTTGGTGGGCATATCTGACACCTCTTCCTCTTGCTATGTATTCCAGGTGAGCTGACAGCTGATGAGGTGGTGGTGGTGGTGGTCATGGGCTGCCGCTGCTGCTGCTGCTGCTGCTGCTGCTGCTCTCTTTGTTGTTGTTGTTGCTGTCGTTGTCGTTCTTCTTTTTCTGCTTCTGCAGCCTCTACATCCTCATTCTTATCCTCCTCCTCCTCCTCCTCCTCCTCCTCAGGTCGATCACGACATTTAGCGCTACTTGTTCTTCTCTGAACAGCTCTCACGACCGAGGCAGACGCTGCCGTGCGAGGTAGACGCTCCCTGCTTTGGATGAGTGGAGTCACCAGCGCCTTTCCCAGTTGTTCCAGGAACATCCTCCTTTTGTTTCGTTTACCCGACAGCCAGCCAGGTTTGATCTCTCGCCATAACACAAAGGCATTGTACGAAGAAACGTCGATGATGTTGTGAAAGATGACCAAGGGCCAGCGCGCTGTCATTCTTCTACAGCTGTATGTTCCAATCACCTTATCCAAGTTGTCCACACCTCCTTTGTTGCTGTTGTAGTCTAGAACGATGGCCGGTTTCTTGTCTTTGCGATGGCCGCCGCCGCCAACGTCGTTGTCGTCGTCTTTGTCGTCGTCGTGGGGAGCCTCCGTGTGCAACGTGCTCATGAGCATAACGTTCTTGTTTTTCTTTGCCATGTAGGACACCAAAGTGGTGGTGGACGTGAATGCAAACTTTGAGGACAAGACTCGTCTGTTCTTGGATGTCAGCAGCGCCGGCGGGAGTTCGGGCTTGTTTTTTCTAACCGTACCGACCATGGCGATGTTCCTCTCTAAGAGGCGCTGTCCGAGCTCGTAAGAGGTAAAGAAATTGTCACACGTGACGGTTCTGCCGTTGCCGCCCGTCAGTCCCTCCGTGACATCGAGCACAACCCTCATCCCCTGGTTTTTCTCCGAAGCGCCAGAGGTCGGCTTCCCGGTGTAGACTTGCATTTTCCACGCGTAGCTCGACTTTGCATCACACGCCACCCACGTCTTGATTCCATACCTGGCCGGCTTGCTCGGTATATACTGTCGGAAAGGACAACGACCTTTTGTGTGTGTGTGTGTGTGTGTGTGTGTGTGTGTGTGTGTGTGTGTGTAAGAAGGAGACAAAGGGTGGGAAAAAAAAAGAATAAGAATAAGAATAACAAACCAAAAAATTCATCTCAAACTCGCTCACACACACACACACACACACACACCAAAAGCATTTATTGTATGCCAACAACTACTACTACTACTACTACTACTACTACTACTACTACCTCTGAAGGGAACCAGTTGCTCATCCACCGTTATGTCAGGCCCTGGGTTGTAGAGGTAGGGAAGCCGCTCGGTCCATTTGTCCCACACCTCTCTTACGGCTGCCAGTTTGTCAGCGGCGCGTCTCTCGGGTCTCGACTCGCGATCGTCAAAGCGTAGCATTCTCGAGTAAATGTGAAACACTTTGAGAGGCATGGTGGCACGGAAAATCGCCCTACCGCTCTCCGCGTCCCATAGACTGGCCGCGGCCTCGCCTCGAGACCTGTATACGCCTGCTAGGATCAGCAGCCCTATGTAGGCGTGCAAGTCGATTCGACGCATGTCTTTCCAGCCGTCTCCGTACTTTCGAAAACCCTCCAGATTTGTCATATCTAGCACAATTTTGTCTATCGCCGGTGTGAGAAACATTTGAAACGTTGACACGATGTCGTGGGCATTGGCAACGGCGTACGCGGTGGGTCCCGGTGCCGGTGAGTTTGCTTCTTCTGCTGCTGCTGCTGTTGTTGTTGTTTCCCTTCTTCCCCTCCTCATATATCTGACATCGTCGACATCATCGGCATCGGCATCGTCATCGACATCGGCATCGACATCGGCATCGTGCTGCGCTATTACCCTGCGATGTTTGTAAAATGCCACTGAGGACCATTTGATAGTGTTGTTCTTGGACATGTATATTTCTCCTTGTTCTTGTTCTTGTTCTTGTTCTTCTTCTTCTTCGTCTTCTTCTTCTTCTCCTTCTTCTTCAGCCGCAGCCTCAGCCTCTTCTCCCGCGCGACGACCGTCTTCCTCGCCTTCCTCCCCCGCATCCGATTCTTCCGACACGTCCTCTTCAGAATCAGAGTAGCGTCGGCCGGCGTTTGAGGAAATCTCGTCCAACACCTGTTTAGCCGTGAAACCCGCAGTCGCGGGCGGGTGACATCGCGTTAGTCGAACAGAACAGTACCGATTGGATAATGTCTCCTCAGTTGGACTCGACAGTACTGGTTGGATAACAACGTTACGGTTGGACACAACAGTACTAGCCGGATGCAATCGCGTCAGTCGAACAGAACAGTACCGATCGGATAACATGGCATCAGTTGGACAAAAGAGTACTGGTTGTGTAAGACCATCGATCCAATAGGGGATATACCGTTTAGAGTGTCCGACTGCCGACCGTTCCTCTAACCGGTGATACTGGACTGTACAGAGTGTCTGTCAAGTCTTCCGTTGGGTTGGGTTGGGTTGGGTTGGGTTGGGTTAGGTTGCTTGGCCACCCCCAGCAAATGTGTGTGTATATATATATATATATACTGTATGTGTAAATAGACAGCAGAACAGCTCCGTTTATTCACAACCCTTCTTCTTCTTCTTCTTCTTCTTCTTCTTCTTCTTCTTCTTCTGTGTACAGAGTCTGCGTACTGCACCAAAGCCCATGACCATGGCGTGTCCTGTCCCCGTGTACACGGTGGTGGATAAAGTGTTGGAAGAAATGCTGAAGGTGGAAGCGGACAAAGCCCGCAGCCCGGGCTCGATCGAGTGGACTTCGCGCGTCCAGATGTTGGAGGCGTACAAGCACGACGTAGCAGAGAGACACCGGTGTATCGGAGGTTATCTGGATCGCTTACTTCCAGAAGATTCGCACGTCCCTCTCCTCTGGTCTTACTATCAAAGTAAGATGAATCCGGTCGAGTTGATGCACAAAGTCATCGATCGCTACCTCGAGAGCGAGGAAAGCGCAATGAAATTCCTACGGGTCTTATTTCAGGTGGACGAGCACTTGTACGCAGAGCTGCTGGAACGCGGACCCCGGGGGAAGTTTGGTGAGTGTTGTGTTGTGTGCTGCTACTGAGCTCATTAATCGGGGCCTGGATGGAATACGATCAGCCACACGCCGTTTGACTAAAGTCTAAAATAATATTTCTGCACGTTTGTTTGTTTGTTTGTTTGTACGTTTGTACGTACGGTCTCTTTCAGTCAGGAGAGATCCTCCCCTTGTGGAATTGACAGAGAAGGTGCGTTCTGCGCTCGGCGACAAGGTGGCGCTTCTCAAGACCGTGACGACGACGCCGCTTTACAGGAACAAGATCGTGAACGTCAAGTGCGCCCTGGATGTACTGAAGACACACGGTCAGCTGCTTCCAGAGGAATATGCCGAGTTCGGGTTAAACGAATGCAATACCCTCGCTATGACTCGGATACTGCACAAACTGTGCAGCGACACTACCGTCCCTCGAGCCAACCGGGAGTTCATCTCGTTGGTGGTGGCCTCCTTTAACATGCACGCCTTTGACCTTCTAGGGATGTCTATGAAAGATGTGCTAGTGTTTGTCAAGTAAAAAAAAAAAAGAAATGAATAAAATCTCACTGTACTAATCTACATGTCATGATGTCGATGTGTGTTACAAATGAAATAAAACTATATTGTTGAACTGAAGAAACTTGACTGGTTGCGTCATTTGGACAGTATAAAATCAGTCTCAGCAGACAGAGATATCTCAGTCTCAGCATTCTGTCTCTCATTCAGAGAGCTTAATTCTACTCTTGGACGTGTTTTCGTCTGTTATAATGGACAAGTTTGTCGAGACCAAGTTGAGAGAGTGGGGTTTTGAGCGTCATATCCCAAACTTTACATCTGAAGAGATTGACACACAAACGTTCCTGAGTCTGACAGAGGAAAGCAACAGACCCTTGCTGAACAAGTTGTGCGGAAAGATCGGACCCTCTGCATTGCTTAGAAAACGTATCCAACGCTTCAAAATGGAAAGCGACGGGCATGACAATGACATGAATACAGAAGACTGAGGAGGTAAGACTCAGAGTAACAACCTGTGTTTGTGATGTGTAATTGTTACCCTCGATCCTTGATCGTAAAACAAGTCATCTCCGTATTTTATTTGTTTTTTTATTTTTTTATTTTATTTTTTTTACTACAGCTCCCAGCTCTAAGAAGCCTCTCGGGTCGCCCTAAGAAGCCTCTCGGGTCGCCCTAAGAAAGCCACTCGGGCCGTGCTGAGAAGCCACTCGTGTCTCAAGTATTGTGTAATGTGATGTGATGTGATGTGCTTTGCTGAACTGAATAAAAACAAAAAAACTCTACCACTTTTGGCCTCGTATTTTATTCTTCAGTGTTCTTCTTCTTCTTCTTCAAACACAGGGGAAACTTTGGTATCTGGAGAGGAATTGAACTGGGGAGGTTGGGTGCCTGGAGATCAGATGATGGGGGGGGGGGGGGGGGGGGGGGGAATTTGGGTGATGGCAAACTTTGGGTCTCACACTACAGCTCCCAGCTCTAAGAAGCCTCTCGGGTCGCCCTAAGAAGCCTCTCGTGTCTCAAGTATTATGTGATGTGATGTGATGTGACGTGATGTGATGTGCTTTGCTGAACTGAATAAAAGCAAAACTCTTTGGCCTCGTATTTTATTCTTCAGTGTTCTTCTTCTTCTTCTTCTTCAAACACAGGGGAAACTTTGGCATCTGGAGATAATTTAACCGGGGAGGTCGGGTGCCTGGAGATCAGACGAAGGGGGGAGAATTTGGGTGATGGCAAAGTTTGAGTCTCACTGGAAAATGGTCAAAAAAATGTAGACGGGATAAAAAGGGGTGGGGGGGGGGGGGGGGGGTCTTTTTAAAATCCACATCCGAACCTGTCCAGGTCCACAAGGCCGTGTGCAGGTCCACAAGGCCGTGTGCAGCCTGTGTGTATTGGCTGAGAACTTTTCTGTTGCGTTTTCAAGCACCCTTCTACTTTCTCGGCCACCAGATGTCGCTGTGTGTCATGTCATTCGGTTTACCGGGGACGTTGGGTGTCAAAAGGGTGACAAAAGGCAGAGGGGGGGTGGGGGTCATGGCCGCCTCTGCCAGACACACCACGTGGTAATTATTAAGGGGGGGTGGGTCACCCCGACCCGAAGGGGGGTGACAAAAGGCAGAGGGGGGGTGGGGGTAATGGCCGCCTCTGCCAGACACACCACGTGGTAATTATTAAGGGGGGGGTGGGTCACCCCGACCCGAAGGGGGGTGACAAAAGGCAGAGGGGGGGTGGGGGTAATGGCCGCCTCTGCCAGACACACCACGTGGTAATTATTAATGGGGGGGTGGGTCACCCCGACCCGAAGGGGGGTGACAAAAGGCAGAGGGGGGGTGGGGGTAATGGCCGCCTCTGCCGGACACACCACGTGGTAATTATTAAGGGGGGGGGGGGGTGGGTCACCCTGACCCGAAGGGCAACCAACGGTCGTTGACAGTCGTTTGGGAGACGCGCGGTCATTATTACGGGTGGGGGGGGGGGGGGGGGGGCATTGGAGGGTCCCTGGAGATCAGAGGCAGTGTGACAGATGTGTTTTATTCATGCACTACCACACATCTACTGTCAACGGTCGTGCGTTACAAAAGGCAGAGGGGGTAATAGCGGCCTCTACCGGACACACGCGGTAATCATTAAGGGGGAGGGCCACCCTGACCCGAAGGGCAACGCAAGGGTTAATATGTTGTCCCCATATAGAGGACATATCAGATATTAAACTGATAAGAACAGATACTACACTTGATCTTAGCCAAAAGGCCGAGAAGCGATGAGCCCCAGTCGTCTGCTGCCTGAGCCCACCTCCTGGCACGCTTCACACTTGTCGCGGTGTGCCACTTGCACTGCGCAGTGGAGTGGCTTGTGCTTAGCGGCCCCTCCCAAGCGCTCCCTGGCTCAGCCCCGGGTCCGGTGAAGGACGGCTGTATTGCTTTTCACACATGCACGAGGCTCAGCCAAACGGCAAAGCCTGCCAAAAATATCTTCAACTCATTGGTGTTCCTCTCCACGGAAGTCTTTAGTAAAAGGCGAAAGACTTGTGCGTTATGAAGAGAAACCCGAGTAAGTACGGCTCCGCTCCTCGACAGCAGCCAAGGCAGCTGTGGTCCCAGGCACTGCTCTCATGGTGAGCCTCACCAAAGTCCCTGGCCACGCCCGCCCCCACATTATCCCAGGCTCGACTCGACCGGTTTGTGGAGAGAGAAAAGCCTGCTCGTTGGGCGCAGGCCACCAAACGGCACAAACACGCGGCCGCTTCCAGACTCTCTGTTCCAGTTGAGGACGGCGGAGGGAAAATGCAGGGCACACTCAGCAGGTTTTGGGCAACGGTCACGACGAGGCAGTTTTGCCTCCTTTTCTGACTACGCAAAGCGCAGCTCTCGCTGCGGTTTGTCAGCCTTCTTTCTTGCTGCCCATTCTCTGCCGTGATTTCAACTTGTCAAGGCCTTTTGGTCTGCAACACTGATTGATTTTCCACAAGGCAGGAGAGGGGTGCACCGTTCCCGGCGGCGCTGCAATACCGGGACGATGCGTGGAGTGAACGGAGCAAGCCCCTGTTTCAGCTCCCGAGGCTAAAAATCCATTTAATATGTTGTCCCCATATAGAGGACATATCAGATATTAAACTGATAAGAACAGATACTACACTTGATCTTAGCCAAAAGGCCGAGAAGCGATGAGCCCCAGTCGTCTGCTGCCTGAGCCCACCTCCTGGCACGCTTCACACTTGTCGCGGTGTGCCACTTGCACTGCGCAGTGGAGTGGCTTGTGCTTAGCGGCTCCTCCCAAGCGCTCCCTGGCTCAGCCCCGAGTCCGGTGAAGGACGGCTGTATTGCTTTTCACACATGCACGAGGCTCAGCCAAACGGCAAAGCCTGCCAAAAATATCTTCAACTCATTGGTGTTCCTCTCCACGGAAGTCTTTAGTAAAAGGCGAAAGACTTGTGCGTTATGAAGAGAAACCCGAGTAAGTACGGCTCCGCTCCTCGACAGCAGCCAAGGCAGCTGTGGTCCCAGGCACTGCTCTCATGGTGAGCCTCACCAAAGTCCCTGGCCACGCCCGCCCCCACATTATCCCAGGCTCGACTCGACCGGTTTGTGGAGAGAGAAAAGCCTGCTCGTTGGGCGCAGGCCACCAAACGGCACAAACACGCGGCCGCTTCCAGACTCTCTGTTCCAGTTGAGGACGGCGGAGGGAAAATGCAGGGCACACTCAGCAGGTTTTGGGCAACGGTCACGACGAGGCAGTTTTGCCTCCTTTTCTGACTACGCAAAGCGCAGCTCTCGCTGCGGTTTGTCAGCCTTCTTTCTTGCTGCCCATTCTCTGCCGTGATTTCAACTTGTCAAGGCCTTTTGGTCTGCAACACTGATTGATTTTCCACAAGGCAGGAGAGGGGTGCACCGTTCCCGGCGGCGCTGCAATACCGGGTCGATGCGTGGAGTGAACGGAGCAAGCCCCTGTTTCAGCTCCCGAGGCTAAAAATCCATTTAATATGTTGTCCCCATATAGAGGACATATCAGATATTAAACTGATAAGAACAGATACTACACTTGATCTTAGCCAAAAGGCCGAGAAGCGATGAGCCCCAGTCGTCTGCTGCCTGAGCCCACCTCCTGGCACGCTTCACACTTGTCGCGGTGTGCCACTTGCACTGCGCAGTGGAGTGGCTTGTGCTTAGCGGCTCCTCCCAAGCGCTCCCTGGCTCAGCCCCGGGTCCGGTGAAGGACGGCTGTATTGCTTTTCACACATGCACGAGGCTCAGCCAAACGGCAAAGCCTGCCAAAAATATCTTCAACTCATTGGTGTTCCTCTCCACGGAAGTCTTTAGTAAAAGGCGAAAGACTTGTGTGTTATGAAGAGAAACCCGAGTAAGTACGGCTCCGCTCCTCGACAGCAGCCAAGGCAGCTGTGGTCCCAGGCACTGCTCTCATGGTGAGCCTCACCAAAGTCCCTGGCCACGCCCGCCCCCACATTATCCCAGGCTCGACTCGACCGGTTTGTGGAGAGAGAAAAGCCTGCTCGTTGGGCGCAGGCCACCAAACGGCACAAACACGCGGCCGCTTCCAGACTCTCTGTTCCAGTTGAGGACGGCGGAGGGAAAATGCAGGGCACACTCAGCAGGTTTTGGGCAACGGTCACGACGAGGCAGTTTTGCCTCCTTTTCTGACTACGCAAAGCGCAGCTCTCGCTGCGGTTTGTCAGCCTTCTTTCTTGCTGCCCATTCTCTGCCGTGATTTCAACTTGTCAAGGCCTTTTGGTCTGCAACACTGATTGATTTTCCACAAGGCAGGAGAGGGGTGCACTGTTCCCGGCGGCGCTGCAATACCGGGTCGATGCGTGGAGTGAACGGAGCAAGCCCCTGTTTCAGCTCCCGAGGCTAAAAATCCATTTAATATGTTGTCCCCATATAGAGGACATATCAGATATTAAACTGATAAGAACAGATACTACACTTGATCTTAGCCAAAAGGCCGAGAAGCGATGAGCCCCAGTCGTCTGCTGCCTGAGCCCACCTCCTGGCACGCTTCACACTTGTCGCGGTGTGCCACTTGCACTGCGCAGTGGAGTGGCTTGTGCTTAGCGGCTCCTCCCAAGCGCTCCCTGGCTCAGCCCCGGGTCCGGTGAAGGACGGCTGTATTGCTTTTCACACATGCACGAGGCTCAGCCAAACGGCAAAGCCTGCCAAAAATATCTTCAACTCATTGGTGTTCCTCTCCACGGAAGTCTTTAGTAAAAGGCGAAAGACTTGTGCGTTATGAAGAGAAACCCGAGTAAGTACGGCTCCGCTCCTCGACAGCAGCCAAGGCAGCTGTGGTCCCAGGCACTGCTCTCATGGTGAGCCTCACCAAAGTCCCTGGCCACGCCCGCCCCCACATTATCCCAGGCTCGACTCGACCGGTTTGTGGAGAGAGAAAAGCCTGCTCGTTGGGCGCAGGCCACCAAACGGCACAAACACGCGGCCGCTTCCAGACTCTCTGTTCCAGTTGAGGACGGCGGAGGGAAAATGCAGGGCACACTCAGCAGGTTTTGGGCAACGGTCACGACGAGGCAGTTTTGCCTCCTTTTCTGACTACGCAAAGCGCAGCTCTCGCTGCGGTTTGTCAGCCTTCTTTCTTGCTGCCCATTCTCTGCCGTGATTTCAACTTGTCAAGGCCTTTTGGTCTGCAACACTGATTGATTTTCCACAAGGCAGGAGAGGGGTGCACCGTTCCCGGCGGCGCTGCAATACCGGGTCGATGCGTGGAGTGAACGGAGCAAGCCCCTGTTTCAGCTCCCGAGGCTAAAAATCCATTTAATATGTTGTCCCCATATAGAGGACATATCAGATATTAAACTGATAAGAACAGATACTACACTTGATCTTAGCCAAAAGGCCGAGAAGCGATGAGCCCCAGTCGTCTGCTGCCTGAGCCCACCTCCTGGCACGCTTCACACTTGTCGCGGTGTGCCACTTGCACTGCGCAGTGGAGTGGCTTGTGCTTAGCGGCTCCTCCCAAGCGCTCCCTGGCTCAGCCCCGGGTCCGGTGAAGGACGGCTGTATTGCTTTTCACACATGCACGAGGCTCAGCCAAACGGCAAAGCCTGCCAAAAATATCTTCAACTCATTGGTGTTCCTCTCCACGGAAGTCTTTAGTAAAAGGCGAAAGACTTGTGCGTTATGAAGAGAAACCCGAGTAAGTACGGCTCCGCTCCTCGACAGCAGCCAAGGCAGCTGTGGTCCCAGGCACTGCTCTCATGGTGAGCCTCACCAAAGTCCCTGGCCACGCCCGCCCCCACATTATCCCAGGCTCGACTCGACCGGTTTGTGGAGAGAGAAAAGCCTGCTCGTTGGGCGCAGGCCACCAAACGGCACAAACACGCGGCCGCTTCCAGACTCTCTGTTCCAGTTGAGGACGGCGGAGGGAAAATGCAGGGCACACTCAGCAGATTTTGGGCAACGGTCACGACGAGGCAGTTTTGCCTCCTTTTCTGACTACGCAAAGCGCAGCTCTCGCTGCGGTTTGTCAGCCTTCTTTCTTGCTGCCCATTCTCTGCCGTGATTTCAACTTGTCAAGGCCTTTTGGTCTGCAACACTGATTGATTTTCCACAAGGCAGGAGAGGGGTGCACCGTTCCCGGCGGCGCTGCAATACCGGGTCGATGCGTGGAGTGAACGGAGCAAGCCCCTGTTTCAGCTCCCGAGGCTAAAAATCCATTTAATATGTTGTCCCCGTATAGAGGACATATCAGATATTAAACTGATAAGAACAGATATTACACTTGATCTTAGCCAAAAGGCCGAGAAGCGATGAGCCCCAGTCGTCTGCTGCCTGAGCCCACCTCCTGGCACGCTTCACACTTGTCGCGGTGTGCCACTTGCACTGCGCAGTGGAGTGGCTTGTGCTTAGCGGCTCCTCCCAAGCGCTCCCTGGCTCAGCCCCGAGTCCGGTGAAGGACGGCTGTATTGCTTTTCACACATGCACGAGGCTCAGCCAAACGGCAAAGCCTGCCAAAAATATCTTCAACTCATTGGTGTTCCTCTCCACGGAAGTCTTTAGTAAAAGGCGAAAGACTTGTGCGTTATGAAGAGAAACCCGAGTAAGTACGGCTCCGCTCCTCGACAGCAGCCAAGGCAGCTGTGGTCCCAGGCACTGCTCTCATGGTGAGCCTCACCAAAGTCCCTGGCCACGCCCGCCCCCACATTATCCCAGGCTCGACTCGACCGGTTTGTGGAGAGAGAAAAGCCTGCTCGTTGGGCGCAGGCCACCAAACGGCACAAACACGCGGCCGCTTCCAGACTCTCTGTTCCAGTTGAGGACGGCGGAGGGAAAATGCAGGGCACACTCAGCAGGTTTTGGGCAACGGTCACGACGAGGCAGTTTTGCCTCCTTTTCTGACTACGCAAAGCGCAGCTCTCGCTGCGGTTTGTCAGCCTTCTTTCTTGCTGCCCATTCTCTGCCGTGATTTCAACTTGTCAAGGCCTTTTGGTCTGCAACACTGATTGATTTTCCACAAGGCAGGAGAGGGGTGCACCGTTCCCGGCGGCGCTGCAATACCGGGTCGATGCGTGGAGTGAACGGAGCAAGCCCCTGTTTCAGCTCCCGAGGCTAAAAATCCATTTAATATGTTGTCCCCATATAGAGGACATATCAGATATTAAACTGATAAGAACAGATACTACACTTGATCTTAGCCAAAAGGCCGAGAAGCGATGAGCCCCAGTCGTCTGCTGCCTGAGCCCACCTCCTGGCACGCTTCACACTTGTCGCGGTGTGCCACTTGCACTGCGCAGTGGAGTGGCTTGTGCTTAGCGGCTCCTCCCAAGCGCTCCCTGGCTCAGCCCCGAGTCCGGTGAAGGACGGCTGTATTGCTTTTCACACATGCACGAGGCTCAGCCAAACGGCAAAGCCTGCCAAAAATATCTTCAACTCATTGGTGTTCCTCTCCACGGAAGTCTTTAGTAAAAGGCGAAAGACTTGTGCGTTATGAAGAGAAACCCGAGTAAGTACGGCTCCGCTCCTCGACAGCAGCCAAGGCAGCTGTGGTCCCAGGCACTGCTCTCACGGTGAGCCTCACCAAAGTCCCTGGCCACGCCCGCCCCCACATTATCCCAGGCTCGACTCGACCGGTTTGTGGAGAGAGAAAAGCCTGCTCGTTGGGCGCAGGCCACCAAACGGCACAAACACGCGGCCGCTTCCAGACTCTCTGTTCCAGTTGAGGACGGCGGAGGGAAAATGCAGGGCACACTCAGCAGGTTTTGGGCAACGGTCACGACGAGGCAGTTTTGCCTCCTTTTCTGACTACGCAAAGCGCAGCTCTCGCTGCGGTTTGTCAGCCTTCTTTCTTGCTGCCCATTCTCTGCCGTGATTTCAACTTGTCAAGGCCTTTTGGTCTGCAACACTGATTGATTTTCCACAAGGCAGGAGAGGGGTGCACCGTTCCCGGCGGCGCTGCAATACCGGGTCGATGCGTGGAGTGAACGGAGCAAGCCCCTGTTTCAGCTCCCGAGGCTAAAAATCCATTTAATATGTTGTCCCCATATAGAGGACATATCAGATATTAAACTGATAAGAACAGATACTACACTTGATCTTAGCCAAAAGGCCGAGAAGCGATGAGCCCCAGTCGTCTGCTGCCTGAGCCCACCTCCTGGCACGCTTCACACTTGTCGCGGTGTGCCACTTGCACTGCGCAGTGGAGTGGCTTGTGCTTAGCGGCTCCTCCCAAGCGCTCCCTGGCTCAGCCCCGAGTCCGGTGAAGGACGGCTGTATTGCTTTTCACACATGCACGAGGCTCAGCCAAACGGCAAAGCCTGCCAAAAATATCTTCAACTCATTGGTGTTCCTCTCCACGGAAGTCTTTAGTAAAAGGCGAAAGACTTGTGCGTTATGAAGAGAAACCCGAGTAAGTACGGCTCCGCTTCTCGACAGCAGCCAAGGCAGCTGTGGTCCCAGGCACTGCTCTCACGGTGAGCCTCACCAAAGTCCCTGGCCACGCCCGCCCCCACATTATCCCAGGCTCGACTCGACCGGTTTGTGGAGAGAGAAAAGCCTGCTCGTTGGGCGCAGGCCACCAAACGGCACAAACACGCGGCCGCTTCCAGACTCTCTGTTCCAGTTGAGGACGGCGGAGGGAAAATGCAGGGCACACTCAGCAGGTTTTGGGCAACGGTCACGACGAGGCAGTTTTGCCTCCTTTTCTGACTACGCAAAGCGCAGCTCTCGCTGCGGTTTGTCAGCCTTCTTTCTTGCTGCCCATTCTCTGCCGTGATTTCAACTTGTCAAGGCCTTTTGGTCTGCAACACTGATTGATTTTCCACAAGGCAGGAGAGGGGTGCACCGTTCCCGGCGGCGCTGCAATACCGGGTCGATGCGTGGAGTGAACGGAGCAAGCCCCTGTTTCAGCTCCCGAGGCTAAAAATCCATTTAATATGTTGTCCCCGTATAGAGGACATATCAGATATTAAACTGATAAGAACAGATATTACACTTGATCTTAGCCAAAAGGCCGAGAAGCGATGAGCCCCAGTCGTCTGCTGCCTGAGCCCACCTCCTGGCACGCTTCACACTTGTCGCGGTGTGCCACTTGCACTGCGCAGTGGAGTGGCTTGTGCTTAGCGGCTCCTCCCAAGCGCTCCCTGGCTCAGCCCCGAGTCCGGTGAAGGACGGCTGTATTGCTTTTCACACATGCACGAGGCTCAGCCAAACGGCAAAGCCTGCCAAAAATATCTTCAACTCATTGGTGTTCCTCTCCACGGAAGTCTTTAGTAAAAGGCGAAAGACTTGTGCGTTATGAAGAGAAACCCGAGTAAGTACGGCTCCGCTCCTCGACAGCAGCCAAGGCAGCTGTGGTCCCAGGCACTGCTCTCATGGTGAGCCTCACCAAAGTCCCTGGCCACGCCCGCCCCCACATTATCCCAGGCTCGACTCGACCGGTTTGTGGAGAGAGAAAAGCCTGCTCGTTGGGCGCAGGCCACCAAACGGCACAAACACGCGGCCGCTTCCAGACTCTCTGTTCCAGTTGAGGACGGCGGAGGGAAAATGCAGGGCACACTCAGCAGGTTTTGGGCAACGGTCACGACGAGGCAGTTTTGCCTCCTTTTCTGACTACGCAAAGCGCAGCTCTCGCTGCGGTTTGTCAGCCTTCTTTCTTGCTGCCCATTCTCTGCCGTGATTTCAACTTGTCAAGGCCTTTTGGTCTGCAACACTGATTGATTTTCCACAAGGCAGGAGAGGGGTGCACCGTTCCCGGCGGCGCTGCAATACCGGGTCGATGCGTGGAGTGAACGGAGCAAGCCCCTGTTTCAGCTCCCGAGGCTAAAAATCCATTTAATATGTTGTCCCCATATAGAGGACATATCAGATATTAAACTGATAAGAACAGATACTACACTTGATCTTAGCCAAAAGGCCGAGAAGCGATGAGCCCCAGTCGTCTGCTGCCTGAGCCCACCTCCTGGCACGCTTCACACTTGTCGCGGTGTGCCACTTGCACTGCGCAGTGGAGTGGCTTGTGCTTAGCGGCTCCTCCCAAGCGCTCCCTGGCTCAGCCCCGAGTCCGGTGAAGGACGGCTGTATTGCTTTTCACACATGCACGAGGCTCAGCCAAACGGCAAAGCCTGCCAAAAATATCTTCAACTCATTGGTGTTCCTCTCCACGGAAGTCTTTAGTAAAAGGCGAAAGACTTGTGCGTTATGAAGAGAAACCCGAGTAAGTACGGCTCCGCTCCTCGACAGCAGCCAAGGCAGCTGTGGTCCCAGGCACTGCTCTCACGGTGAGCCTCACCAAAGTCCCTGGCCACGCCCGCCCCCACATTATCCCAGGCTCGACTCGACCGGTTTGTGGAGAGAGAAAAGCCTGCTCGTTGGGCGCAGGCCACCAAACGGCACAAACACGCGGCCGCTTCCAGACTCTCTGTTCCAGTTGAGGACGGCGGAGGGAAAATGCAGGGCACACTCAGCAGGTTTTGGGCAACGGTCACGACGAGGCAGTTTTGCCTCCTTTTCTGACTACGCAAAGCGCAGCTCTCGCTGCGGTTTGTCAGCCTTCTTTCTTGCTGCCCATTCTCTGCCGTGATTTCAACTTGTCAAGGCCTTTTGGTCTGCAACACTGATTGATTTTCCACAAGGCAGGAGAGGGGTGCACCGTTCCCGGCGGCGCTGCAATACCGGGTCGATGCGTGGAGTGAACGGAGCAAGCCCCTGTTTCAGCTCCCGAGGCTAAAAATCCATTTAATATGTTGTCCCCATATAGAGGACATATCAGATATTAAACTGATAAGAACAGATACTACACTTGATCTTAGCCAAAAGGCCGAGAAGCGATGAGCCCCAGTCGTCTGCTGCCTGAGCCCACCTCCTGGCACGCTTCACACTTGTCGCGGTGTGCCACTTGCACTGCGCAGTGGAGTGGCTTGTGCTTAGCGGCTCCTCCCAAGCGCTCCCTGGCTCAGCCCCGAGTCCGGTGAAGGACGGCTGTATTGCTTTTCACACATGCACGAGGCTCAGCCAAACGGCAAAGCCTGCCAAAAATATCTTCAACTCATTGGTGTTCCTCTCCACGGAAGTCTTTAGTAAAAGGCGAAAGACTTGTGCGTTATGAAGAGAAACCCGAGTAAGTACGGCTCCGCTTCTCGACAGCAGCCAAGGCAGCTGTGGTCCCAGGCACTGCTCTCACGGTGAGCCTCACCAAAGTCCCTGGCCACGCCCGCCCCCACATTATCCCAGGCTCGACTCGACCGGTTTGTGGAGAGAGAAAAGCCTGCTCGTTGGGCGCAGGCCACCAAACGGCACAAACACGCGGCCGCTTCCAGACTCTCTGTTCCAGTTGAGGACGGCGGAGGGAAAATGCAGGGCACACTCAGCAGGTTTTGGGCAACGGTCACGACGAGGCAGTTTTGCCTCCTTTTCTGACTACGCAAAGCGCAGCTCTCGCTGCGGTTTGTCAGCCTTCTTTCTTGCTGCCCATTCTCTGCCGTGATTTCAACTTGTCAAGGCCTTTTGGTCTGCAACACTGATTGATTTTCCACAAGGCAGGAGAGGGGTGCACCGTTCCCGGCGGCGCTGCAATACCGGGTCGATGCGTGGAGTGAACGGAGCAAGCCCCTGTTTCAGCTCCCGAGGCTAAAAATCCATTTAATATGTTGTCCCCATATAGAGGACATATCAGATATTAAACTGATAAGAACAGATACTACACTTGATCTTAGCCAAAAGGCCGAGAAGCGATGAGCCCCAGTCGTCTGCTGCCTGAGCCCACCTCCTGGCACGCTTCACACTTGTCGCGGTGTGCCACTTGCACTGCGCAGTGGAGTGGCTTGTGCTTAGCGGCTCCTCCCAAGCGCTCCCTGGCTCAGCCCCGAGTCCGGTGAAGGACGGCTGTATTGCTTTTCACACATGCACGAGGCTCAGCCAAACGGCAAAGCCTGCCAAAAATATCTTCAACTCATTGGTGTTCCTCTCCACGGAAGTCTTTAGTAAAAGGCGAAAGACTTGTGCGTTATGAAGAGAAACCCGAGTAAGTACGGCTCCGCTCCTCGACAGCAGCCAAGGCAGCTGTGGTCCCAGGCACTGCTCTCATGGTGAGCCTCACCAAAGTCCCTGGCCACGCCCGCCCCCACATTATCCCAGGCTCGACTCGACCGGTTTGTGGGGAGAGAAAAGCCTGCTCGTTGGGCGCAGGCCACCAAACGGCACAAACACGCGGCCGCTTCCAGACTCTCTGTTCCAGTTGAGGACGGCGGAGGGAAAATGCAGGGCACACTCAGCAGGTTTTGGGCAACGGTCACGACGAGGCAGTTTTGCCTCCTTTTCTGACTACGCAAAGCGCAGCTCTCGCTGCGGTTTGTCAGCCTTCTTTCTTGCTGCCCATTCTCTGCTGTGATTTCAACTTGTCAAGGCCTTTTGGTCTGCAACACTGATTGATTTTCCACAAGGCAGGAGAGGGGTGCACCGTTCCCGGCGGCGCTGCAATACCGGGACGATGCGTGGAGTGAACGGAGCAAGCCCCTGTTTCAGCTCCCGAGGCTAAAAATCCATTTAATATGTTGTCCCCATATAGAGGACATATCAGATATTAAACTGATAAGAACAGATACTACACTTGATCTTAGCCAAAAGGCCGAGAAGCGATGAGCCCCAGTCGTCTGCTGCCTGAGCCCACCTCCTGGCACGCTTCACACTTGTCGCGGTGTGCCACTTGCACTGCGCAGTGGAGTGGCTTGTGCTTAGCGGCTCCTCCCAAGCGCTCCCTGGCTCAGCCCCGAGTCCGGTGAAGGACGGCTGTATTGCTTTTCACACATGCACGAGGCTCAGCCAAACGGCAAAGCCTGCCAAAAATATCTTCAACTCATTGGTGTTCCTCTCCACGGAAGTCTTTAGTAAAAGGCGAAAGACTTGTGCGTTATGAAGAGAAACCCGAGTAAGTACGGCTCCGCTCCTCGACAGCAGCCAAGGCAGCTGTGGTCCCAGGCACTGCTCTCATGGTGAGCCTCACCAAAGTCCCTGGCCACGCCCGCCCCCACATTATCCCAGGCTCGACTCGACCGGTTTGTGGGGAGAGAAAAGCCTGCTCGTTGGGCGCAGGCCACCAAACGGCACAAACACGCGGCCGCTTCCAGACTCTCTGTTCCAGTTGAGGACGGCGGAGGGAAAATGCAGGGCACACTCAGCAGGTTTTGGGCAACGGTCACGACGAGGCAGTTTTGCCTCCTTTTCTGACTACGCAAAGCGCAGCTCTCGCTGCGGTTTGTCAGCCTTCTTTCTTGCTGCCCATTCTCTGCCGTGATTTCAACTTGTCAAGGCCTTTTGGTCTGCAACACTGATTGATTTTCCACAAGGCAGGAGAGGGGTGCACCGTTCCCGGCGGCGCTGCAATACCGGGTCGATGCGTGGAGTGAACGGAGCAAGCCCCTGTTTCAGCTCCCGAGGCTAAAAATCCATTTAATATGTTGTCCCCATATAGAGGACATATCAGATATTAAACTGATAAGAACAGATACTACACTTGATCTTAGCCAAAAGGCCGAGAAGCGATGAGCCCCAGTCGTCTGCTGCCTGAGCCCACCTCCTGGCACGCTTCACACTTGTCGCGGTGTGCCACTTGCACTGCGCAGTGGAGTGGCTTGTGCTTAGCGGCTCCTCCCAAGCGCTCCCTGGCTCAGCCCCGAGTCCGGTGAAGGACGGCTGTATTGCTTTTCACACATGCACGAGGCTCAGCCAAACGGCAAAGCCTGCCAAAAATATCTTCAACTCATTGGTGTTCCTCTCCACGGAAGTCTTTAGTAAAAGGCGAAAGACTTGTGCGTTATGAAGAGAAACCCGAGTAAGTACGGCTCCGCTCCTCGACAGCAGCCAAGGCAGCTGTGGTCCCAGGCACTGCTCTCACGGTGAGCCTCACCAAAGTCCCTGGCCACGCCCGCCCCCACATTATCCCAGGCTCGACTCGACCGGTTTGTGGAGAGAGAAAAGCCTGCTCGTTGGGCGCAGGCCACCAAACGGCACAAACACGCGGCCGCTTCCAGACTCTCTGTTCCAGTTGAGGACGGCGGAGGGAAAATGCAGGGCACACTCAGCAGGTTTTGGGCAACGGTCACGACGAGGCAGTTTTGCCTCCTTTTCTGACTACGCAAAGCGCAGCTCTCGCTGCGGTTTGTCAGCCTTCTTTCTTGCTGCCCATTCTCTGCCGTGATTTCAACTTGTCAAGGCCTTTTGGTCTGCAACACTGATTGATTTTCCACAAGGCAGGAGAGGGGTGCACCGTTCCCGGCGGCGCTGCAATACCGGGTCGATGCGTGGAGTGAACGGAGCAAGCCCCTGTTTCAGCTCCCGAGGCTAAAAATCCATTTAATATGTTGTCCCCATATAGAGGACATATCAGATATTAAACTGATAAGAACAGATACTACACTTGATCTTAGCCAAAAGGCCGAGAAGCGATGAGCCCCAGTCGTCTGCTGCCTGAGCCCACCTCCTGGCACGCTTCACACTTGTCGCGGTGTGCCACTTGCACTGCGCAGTGGAGTGGCTTGTGCTTAGCGGCTCCTCCCAAGCGCTCCCTGGCTCAGCCCCGAGTCCGGTGAAGGACGGCTGTATTGCTTTTCACACATGCACGAGGCTCAGCCAAACGGCAAAGCCTGCCAAAAATATCTTCAACTCATTGGTGTTCCTCTCCACGGAAGTCTTTAGTAAAAGGCGAAAGACTTGTGCGTTATGAAGAGAAACCCGAGTAAGTACGGCTCCGCTCCTCGACAGCAGCCAAGGCAGCTGTGGTCCCAGGCACTGCTCTCATGGTGAGCCTCACCAAAGTCCCTGGCCACGCCCGCCCCCACATTATCCCAGGCTCGACTCGACCGGTTTGTGGGGAGAGAAAAGCCTGCTCGTTGGGCGCAGGCCACCAAACGGCACAAACACGCGGCCGCTTCCAGACTCTCTGTTCCAGTTGAGGACGGCGGAGGGAAAATGCAGGGCACACTCAGCAGGTTTTGGGCAACGGTCACGACGAGGCAGTTTTGCCTCCTTTTCTGACTACGCAAAGCGCAGCTCTCGCTGCGGTTTGTCAGCCTTCTTTCTTGCTGCCCATTCTCTGCTGTGATTTCAACTTGTCAAGGCCTTTTGGTCTGCAACACTGATTGATTTTCCACAAGGCAGGAGAGGGGTGCACCGTTCCCGGCGGCGCTGCAATACCGGGACGATGCGTGGAGTGAACGGAGCAAGCCCCTGTTTCAGCTCCCGAGGCTAAAAATCCATTTAATATGTTGTCCCCATATAGAGGACATATCAGATATTAAACTGATAAGAACAGATACTACACTTGATCTTAGCCAAAAGGCCGAGAAGCGATAAGCCCCAGTCGTCTGCTGCCTGAGCCCACCTCCTGGCACGCTTCACACTTGTCGCGGTGTGCCACTTGCACTGCGCAGTGGAGTGGCTTGTGCTTAGCGGCTCCTCCCAAGCGCTCCCTGGCTCAGCCCCGAGTCCGGTGAAGGACGGCTGTATTGCTTTTCACACATGCACGAGGCTCAGCCAAACGGCAAAGCCTGCCAAAAATATCTTCAACTCATTGGTGTTCCTCTCCACGGAAGTCTTTAGTAAAAGGCGAAAGACTTGTGCGTTATGAAGAGAAACCCGAGTAAGTACGGCTCCGCTCCTCGACAGCAGCCAAGGCAGCTGTGGTCCCAGGCACTGCTCTCATGGTGAGCCTCACCAAAGTCCCTGGCCACGCCCGCCCCCACATTATCCCAGGCTCGACTCGACCGGTTTGTGGGGAGAGAAAAGCCTGCTCGTTGGGCGCAGGCCACCAAACGGCACAAACACGCGGCCGCTTCCAGACTCTCTGTTCCAGTTGAGGACGGCGGAGGGAAAATGCAGGGCACACTCAGCAGGTTTTGGGCAACGGTCACGACGAGGCAGTTTTGCCTCCTTTTCTGACTACGCAAAGCGCAGCTCTCGCTGCGGTTTGTCAGCCTTCTTTCTTGCTGCCCATTCTCTGCCGTGATTTCAACTTGTCAAGGCCTTTTGGTCTGCAACACTGATTGATTTTCCACAAGGCAGGAGAGGGGTGCACCGTTTCCGGCGGCGCTGCAATACCGGGACGATGCGTGGAGTGAACGGAGCAAGCCCCTGTTTCAGCTCCCGAGGCTAAACAATCCATTTAATATGTTGTCCCCATATAGAGGACATATCAGATATTAAACTGATAAGAACAGATTTTTTTTTTTTTTTTTGAAAAAAGTTTATTGATGCAATTTTCTCTATGTTTCACACTTATTCAGATCACAGTCCACAAAACAAATGATGTTTCAGCACTTAAAACCAATTAAAAACAACATGTCATCCGCAACAATACAGTAGTTAAATCTGTAAAACCATCCACCATAAAAACAACCATCAGATCCAATAAAAGGTATTTACAGATATAAAAGACACAATTGTTGCTGTAAAATACATAAGACATGTTAAAACAAAGTGCTCCTTTGTGTTCATTAAAAGTTTGTTCTGTGAATCAGTGTAAGTGTATAGTATATCAGTGTGTCTTTTAAAAAGGGAGGGCATTTAAAAGCTCTCCAGTCTTTGTTGTGCATGAGCGGGGTGAGTCCCTATCATAGGGAACTCATCCCACTCTCACATCAGACCCCTGGGGACCCGCTGGCGATGCTCAGAGGAGGCCCTCCACCTCTTGCTCCTTCCCACCTGCCACACCCGGAGGGCCAGGCCGCTGCTGCCTTGACCCTTGTTTGTGGCTCCGGCTCCCACCTCCGAATGAGCGCAGAGGCGATTCTTCTTGTGGCTACGACCTAGGCCTGCCGCCTGCAGCGACGGCTGCCTGGACCGTCGCTGCGGCCATTTGGATCGTAGCCACGGGGGGGATCTGCATGCGCTTTCTCGCCAGCAGGTTTCTGGAGGTCCATATGGCGTCTTTGATGGCGGCCAGGGTGAGCCAGAGCTTGGAGAATTCCTTGGTTGTCCTTTTTCTCTGGCTCACCCCGTAGAGCACTAGTTGTGCGTCTAGGACCTCCCCTGCTGGCAAGTACGGGAATTGCTGGGAGCCGGCCATTGCCCACAGGTCAATGGCAGCGCTGCACTCCCAGAACAAGTGCCTCGCCGACTCGGGCGCGCCACAACCCGGTCGGGGGCAGGTGGCGGATGGTGACATGCCCCGGGAGTGCATCACGGACCTGACCGGGAGGACCTCATGAGCTACCATCCAGGACAGATCCCGTAGTCTGTTTGGGAGAGCGGGATGGTTGACGTTGCGCCAAACGTTTGAGGGCTCGCCGATTGCGAGCCCGCGCACCGGACTCACTGGCTCCCGCTCCTGCACAAGAGAGAGGAGAGAGCGGTGGTTGGTTAAAAGTGACAGCTCCTCCTGTTCCAAGTTAAAATCTTTTAAAAACGTACGTATAAAATCATAGGCCATGGGCAATTTAAAAGACACAGGTGCTCTAAGATCAACGGGTAAAAACTTGAGTGTCCTGAGGTAAGACCCCATCCAGAATCGTGCCATGGCAGATGTCTTGTGATCTCTGGATGGGGATGTGGCGTATTTGAGATGCAGTGTGGTGTAATGGCTTCCTAAAAACAAGTGGAGGTCTGGAACATCTTTCCCTCCTTTAGTCTTTGGCATCTTCATCACCTTTCTTCTGACACGCTGCCACTTGGACCCCCACAGAAAGTAAAAAATGGCTCGATCTAGATCTAAAAGCACTCTACGAGGCGGGATAAAAACAGAACTGATTAGTAAGAACAAGGGTAAAATCACAGCTTTTATGATTAAAACCTTGCCTTCCATTGTCAGTCCCCTTAGTCTCCAGTATCCCAGTCTCTTTCTCACTTTCCCTATCACGTCAGGCCAATTACTCCTCCCACCCCCTTCCCCGTCAAATTTTACCCCGAGTATTTTCATGTCAGTCAGGGTTACAGTCAGAGGGAGTCCTGTGGTCTCGGTCACTGTCCATGGTCCGTAAAATTGGGCTTGGGTCTTGTCGCGGTTGAGTCTGGCTCCAGAGGCCCGTCCGTACCAGTCCGTCAAGTCCATGGTCCTGTTTACAGCTAAAAGGTCAGTACATATAACATTGACATCATCCATGTATAAAAGACATTTTGTGACCAAGCCCCCACTCCCTGGAATTGACACCCCGTTGATCCATTTGTCCCTTCTCAAGATCTGTGCCAATGGTTCCACACATATAACGTAAAGGAGGGCAGATAACGGACAACCCTGACGGACACCGCAGCATATATTCACTGCTTTGGTAAGTTGCCCATTTACAAGGATTTTGCTGGTGATTCCCCGGTAGAGCAATCCCACCCACGCTATGACCCTCTCAGGAAACCCCATTTTTTGCAGTACCTGAAATAGGTACTGGTGCGAGACCCGATCGAAGGCTTTTTCAAAGTCTAAATTTAGCAATACAAGCCGAATGTCTCTGTCTCTCGCGTAACAGATGGTGTCTCTGATCAGTACGAGGCTGTCGGTGATCTTCCTCCCCGGGATGGCACAGGCTTGATCCGGGTGGATCACCTCCCCTAAAACCAAAGATAAACGTGTGGATAAAAGTTTGCTAAAAAGTTTGCAGTCAAAGTTTAAAAGCGTTATCGGTCGCCAGTTTTTTAAGTCAGTCTGGTCCTCTTTTTTTGTGGATTAACGTCACTATCCCTACTCTAAAGCTCTCAGGTAACAGGTCTAGTCGTTCAAAGTCATTAAAAACAGTTAGTAAGTCATGTGCAAGGATGTCCCAAAAGGTCAGATAAAATTCCAGGGGAAGTCCATCTTGTCCTGGGGACTTCCCCTTCTTAAAATTTTTTAAGCATTTACCTAACTCTAAAAGGCTAAAATCCTGGGTTAAAAGCACATTTTCCTCCACCGTCCTATCAATGTATTCTAAAACCTGTTCTGTAATGTCTGTCTCTATGTCTTTTTTTATATATAATTTATTGTAAAAGAGTTCCACTGTTTCAATTAGTTCATTTGTGTTAGCAGTTAAAAACCCGTCTTCTTTTTTTAGCTTTGTTAAAACCCTACTTTTGCTAGCTATCTTCTTAAAAAAGTATCGTGTGCATTTTTCTCCTTCTTCAATTTCTCTCTCTTTACTTCTTAAAATGATACCCCGACTCTTTATTTCGGCTAGTTTTGACATTTGCTTTTTGACTTCTAAAATGTCTTCATTAAAATCAAATCCCTGGTTCACAAGTTTAAAATATCTCTGTAGTCTTTTCTGCAGTCCCAACATGCATCTTTTTTCTTTATCTTTTTTCTTTTTCCCTGCCTGTCTAAAAAAAGCCTCAGTCTTTGTCTTCACCCACTCCCACCAGTGTGCACGTGAATCGTAAAAGTCTTGAAGGGTCTGCCATTGGCTATACTGCTCCCTGTATTGTCCAACTATCTCCCTGTCCTCTAACAGGGAGCAGTTGAGCTTCCACAGACCACTTCCTACAGTCACACCAGAAGAGAGTGTCAGGGTGCATGACAGCATTGCGTGATCAGAAAAGAAAACAGGGGTCAATCTAGCATCAGTTGGTGGGCAGTCCCGTGTAAAAACATAGTCAATGCGAGAGGCTTTGGTGCCATCACCACTAAACCAGGTGAAGCCCTCCTCTCTAGGATGCATGGATTTAAAACAGTCTCGTAGCTTAAAATCCTTGCAGATGTCTTGCAGTAAAACCGATGTCTTATCTACTTTAAAATCTTCCCCTGCTCCCCGTCTATCTGTTCTGGATAAAACACAATTAAAATCCCCTCCTACCACTAAAGGAACCCTACCTAGCATGTGGGACTGCAGTTCTTCTAAAAGGTCATACCTGTCATTTTTGTCGTTAAAACCGTATACGTTGAGTAGGTTAAAATCCTGCCCCATGTATGTCAAGTGTGCTAAAAGTGCCCGTCCGTCTCTCACCACAGTGCTGCCCCTCACCACTACCAAGGGGTTTTTGATTAAAATGGCCACTCCGTCGGATTTATTATGGTTTGAGCCACTCCACATGGATTGACCGAGTGGCCATTTCTCCTCCCATTTCCTGTAATTTGTTAAAAAGGGCAGATTGCACTCCTGTAATAAAAACACATCTGACATAAAGGAATTGAGGTAGGATAAAACAGTCTGGGCTCTAACTCCCGACCTCACACTTCTCACATTGATGGTGGAAATGTTAAGGGTCATGAGTATGATTGTTAAAAACAACAGGTATGACATTTAAGAAATAAATAATTAAAAGACTACTGTTAAAACTCCCAGACTTTCAGTACTGTAAAAGGATCTCATTTCACTATCCCCATGCAATCGGGGGGTGAGGCCTGAGACTCTTTCCTCCGGAAAGCAATGTCGGCACGCTTTTCCAATGGAGTTGACTGTAATGCTATATTAAGAAAAGAGCACTGATTGGGTGAACTGGAAGGGAAGGCTCTGAGCTGCTCCACAGGGGAACTGTATGAGTCAAGCTCAGCCCTTCCCTTCTTCTCTGAAGCTGCATCAGCCTCAGAGCTGGACAGTTCGGATGCAGTTCTCTTGAGGTTGGGCTGGGTATTGGGGAGGGAGGTGTCACTGGACTCTCCTTCCTCCTGTTCCTCCCCGACTGTAACGAGGCTATTGGTTGAGTCGGTGCCTGTTGAGTCATCCTGTCCAGCTCCACCTGCTGCCTGGCTTCCTCCATCTCCCTCAGCAGCACCTTCTGCTGGGTTGAAGCCAGGCCCCTCCCCTTGTCCCGCCTCACCAGGCTCCTCTCCTCCAACCACAGATTTTGGCGGGAGATTTGAATTCCCCAGCCCCTCCTCTTCAATTAGCACTTCAACAGTTTCATTTCGGCCATTTTCCTTTGGTACTTTTTCTTTTTCAATTTCCGTTTCTTGTTTTCTTTGTGCTTTCAGTTTGTTGGCAAATGACATTGGGCAATCTCTGAAGAGGTGGTTTGTCTCTCCACAGAGATTGCACTTTCTGCCATTGGGACATTCTTCAAAGGAGTGCCCAATTTCTCTGCATTTACCGCAAACAATGTTTTGGCAAGCCTCTGCCAGGTGTCCATGCTCACCACACTTGCGGCAGAGCTTGGGCATGCCCTGGTAGTGGATGTAGCCCCTGTTCTCACCAAGGACTACCATGGATGGGAGATGCCTCAGGCCCTGGTACCCCTGGGGGTCCTGCCATTGTTGAATGGGGACCCTCCAGGCACAGTTCCAGATGCCATCTTCATCCCTCACCTTGGTAGCCTGGCCCTTCACAGTGCAGTATCTACCCAGCCACATACAAATATCTTCAGCATTCACCATTTCATTGAACATCCTGACAATAACCACTTTCAGAGAGTTGTCTGTCAGTTTCTCCACGTTGAATGCTGAAAACTGGGTCTTAACCCGTTTAATCCCACCGGCAACAATTGTTGCCACTCTTTTTTTTTTACTTCTGGAAGCTCTAAAAAGTGCTGTTTTGGTTTTGGCAGCTAATGCAAGTTTTTAAATGAAAGAATATGTTGTCTCCTCTAATTTGTACCAATGTCATGTAACTAGTGTGAATGGTCACATGACCAGGCCTCTTCACTTCCTGTTTGCACCGCTGGCGGGAAATGTCTGCCTCAAACTTGTACAAGAGGAAGTAATTAAAATACCTTAATTAACAGATATAAGTGAAATATTTTGCACATAAATTATTTAAAGGGTCTACTACTGATATATAATGAGAATTATATGCCTGCATAAATCTTTTGATCATAAAATGAGTAAATGTAACCACGGCAACATTTGTTGCCGCTAGCATAACACATAGTCATCACGTTATGCTAGGTGTCAAAAGTTTTAGCTGTTTATTCTATTTTTCCTATGTTTTTCTATACACAACTTAAAACTATCAGAGGTTTTGGATCTTCTAGACTTAAAAGAACCCCAAAGTGATGTGTGCTACATAACAGTCATTCCTACAGTTGAAAAAGATGCAATTGAAAGTGACTGTGATAGTGACTGCTCAGATAGAGAGTACCAAGGCGAAACAGGCCTGCTAGACTGCTGAATGGTGAAGCATCTGGAGGATGAGAAAGCTTTTAACCTGATAAGTCCAGAACTACCCCCAGAACCCTCCCTGCCCCCACAACTCCCCCACTCCCTCATCTCTCACTCCGGCAGCATTTGGTGCTGAAGAAAACCCATTGCAGCTAGTTGGTGAATGGGGACGGCCTTCCAGTCCGAAACCCCTCCATTGCGAAACACCACTGTTCCGAATACGACTTTCAAGTTCCAATTACTTCCCAATAGGGTTAGGGTTAGAGTCAGGGGTACCCCAATAGCCTTTTCGGAATAGTGGGGTCTTTAGAAAAAAATGGGAAACCACGCCATTACGAAGAATGGAAGTCTATTTTCGGAACAGCAGGGTTTCGGAAAGGCAGGGTGTAACCTTGGTGAATCTCCCACAGTGTCCAGCCAGAAACCCAGAACACTAACCAGAAAAAGATGATGCCCTGAGGAAAATGAGATCCCCAAACAAAAAAGAACCCAGAAAAAAAGATCACAACGCCCAGCCACATCCGGTATTCTAGATTTTGTGACCTATGGTCCAACTGCAGCAGATTGCATAAAACAAACTAAATCTGACCCTGTTGATTTGTTCCTTTTGATATATCCTCCTACTCTGAGGGAGCTCACTGTTGAGATGTCAAACCTCTACTCAATGCAAACCAAAGGGAAGGCACTTGATCTGAGCATGATGAGTTGCTGAGTTTTTATGGGGTTCTGCTCGCATCTGGCTACAGATGCCACAGAGGCACATGTATTGGCCATATGACCCTGATGTCTACAATGAAGCCATCTCAAATGCAATAAGAAGGAACCGCTTTGACAAGATAATTGATTTCATTTTTTACAAACTAATATCAGTTCTTATTTTTTAAGTTCAAACACACTTAGCTCTATGGTTATTTAATCGTTTTTATGAGACTATGAAATACAGTAATTGTGTTGTGTCCTTGTTAGTTCCCTTCAGTATGCATTGAAATATCTAAAAGTATCTAATAAAGTTCTAAACACCTTTGTAACCATGCCTAGTTATAATATGTTACTCATGTTCATGTTATTTTTATTCTCTACATGTGTAAATAAGTCAAATTGAAGAATTTGTGTAAATTTAGACTATGCGGTTTCCCACCGGCAACAATTGTTGCCGAGTATAAAACCTACATTTTCACTAACATAACCAACATGAAATGAAAAAATTCATACATATTATATGTTAGGGAGGTCTAAGGAGTGAAATGCATGCACTTATTTTGCAGGGAAAAATTTGGGATTAAACGGGTTAACCTTGTCAAAGCGTTGCCAAAAATCTTTTAACACTGCAGCAGTAACAAAACTAACATCAAAACCTTAATTAAAGGGAAGAGAGAGGACACAATTCAGTTGCTGTGGGGAAAACCCAAGGGCCTTTTGGATAAGCTTCCTGGAGAAGTCCAATCTGGACATCTCCAGGAGCTTTCCATCTCTTTCTTTGAACGTGAATCGCACACTGTGGTGCCTCCGCATGCCGGCACGGGCAGCCGACATGGCTGGAGACACCACACTTCAAATATAGATAAAATACAATAAGTTAAATAAATAGACAAAAAAAGGCTGTAAAAAACACCTAAAACCAGACAAAAATAAGACAACTAAAAGTAAAAGTACTAAAAGCTTACTTACTCTGCCTGGTTCTCAAATGTCTCCAACAAACCACTGTGCAAATATGCAAAATTTACAGACAAAAAACACAAATGTGCAAAAAAGCAAGGAACAATGTCTCCCGAAATGCAAAGGACTATTTCCACAGTAAGGAAATAATCCCGCTTGCAGGGAGTGATCACTGTCTTAGCCAAAAGGCCGAGAAGCGATGAGCCCCAGTCGTCTGCTGCCTGAGCCCACCTCCTGGCACGCTTCACACTTGTCGCGGTGTGCCACTTGCACTGCGCAGTGGAGTGGCTTGTGCTTAGCGGCTCCTCCCAAGCGCTCCCTGGCTCAGCCCCGAGTCCGGTGAAGGACGGCTGTATTGCTTTTCACACATGCACGAGGCTCAGCCAAACGGCAAAGCCTGCCAAAAATATCTTCAACTCATTGGTGTTCCTCTCCACGGAAGTCTTTAGTAAAAGGCGAAAGACTTGTGCGTTATGAAGAGAAACCCGAGTAAGTACGGCCCCGCTCCTCGACAGCAGCCAAGGCAGCTGTGGTCCCAGGCACTGCTCTCATGGTGAGCCTCACCAAAGTCCCTGGCCACGCCCGCCCCCACATTATCCCAGGCTCGACTCGACCGGTTTGTGGAGAGAGAAAAGCCTGCTCGTTGGGCGCAGGCCACCAAACGGCACAAACACGCGGCCGCTTCCAGACTCTCTGTTCCAGTTGAGGACGGCGGAGGGAAAATGCAGGGCACACTCAGCAGGTTTTGGGCAACGGTCACGACGAGGCAGTTTTGCCTCCTTTTCTGACTACGCAAAGCGCAGCTCTCGCTGCGGTTTGTCAGCCTTCTTTCTTGCTGCCCATTCTCTGCCGTGATTTCAACTTGTCAAGGCCTTTTGGTCTGCAACACTGATTGATTTTCCACAAGGCAGGAGAGGGGTGCACCGTTCCCGGCGGCGCTGCAATACCGGGTCGATGCGTGGAGTGAACGGAGCAAGCCCCTGTTTCAGCTCCCGAGGCTAAAAATCCATTTAATATGTTGTCCCCATATAGAGGACATATCAGATATTAAACTGATAAGAACAGATACTACACTTGATCTTAGCCAAAAGGCCGAGAAGCGATGAGCCCCAGTCGTCTGCTGCCTGAGCCCACCTCCTGGCACGCTTCACACTTGTCGCGGTGTGCCACTTGCACTGCGCAGTGGAGTGGCTTGTGCTTAGCGGCTCCTCCCAAGCGCTCCCTGGCTCAGCCCCGAGTCCGGTGAAGGACGGCTGTATTGCTTTTCACACATGCACGAGGCTCAGCCAAACGGCAAAGCCTGCCAAAAATATCTTCAACTCATTGGTGTTCCTCTCCACGGAAGTCTTTAGTAAAAGGCGAAAGACTTGTGCGTTATGAAGAGAAACCCGAGTAAGTACGGCTCCGCTCCTCGACAGCAGCCAAGGCAGCTGTGGTCCCAGGCACTGCTCTCATGGTGAGCCTCACCAAAGTCCCTGGCCACGCCCGCCCCCACATTATCCCAGGCTCGACTCGACCGGTTTGTGGAGAGAGAAAAGCCTGCTCGTTGGGCGCAGGCCACCAAACGGCACAAACACGCGGCCGCTTCCAGACTCTCTGTTCCAGTTGAGGACGGCGGAGGGAAAATGCAGGGCACACTCAGCAGGTTTTGGGCAACGGTCACGACGAGGCAGTTTTGCCTCCTTTTCTGACTACGCAAAGCGCAGCTCTCGCTGCGGTTTGTCAGCCTTCTTTCTTGCTGCCCATTCTCTGCCGTGATTTCAACTTGTCAAGGCCTTTTGGTCTGCAACACTGATTGATTTTCCACAAGGCAGGAGAGGGGTGCACCGTTCCCGGCGGCGCTGCAATACCGGGTCGATGCGTGGAGTGAACGGAGCAAGCCCCTGTTTCAGCTCCCGAGGCTAAAAATCCATTTAATATGTTGTCCCCATATAGAGGACATATCAGATATTAAACTGATAAGAACAGATACTACACTTGATCTTAGCCAAAAGGCCGAGAAGCGATGAGCCCCAGTCGTCTGCTGCCTGAGCCCACCTCCTGGCACGCTTCACACTTGTCGCGGTGTGCCACTTGCACTGCGCAGTGGAGTGGCTTGTGCTTAGCGGCTCCTCCCAAGCGCTCCCTGGCTCAGCCCCGAGTCCGGTGAAGGACGGCTGTATTGCTTTTCACACATGCACGAGGCTCAGCCAAACGGCAAAGCCTGCCAAAAATATCTTCAACTCATTGGTGTTCCTCTCCACGGAAGTCTTTAGTAAAAGGCGAAAGACTTGTGCGTTATGAAGAGAAACCCGAGTAAGTACGGCTCCGCTCCTCGACAGCAGCCAAGGCAGCTGTGGTCCCAGGCACTGCTCTCACGGTGAGCCTCACCAAAGTCCCTGGCCACGCCCGCCCCCACATTATCCCAGGCTCGACTCGACCGGTTTGTGGAGAGAGAAAAGCCTGCTCGTTGGGCGCAGGCCACCAAACGGCACAAACACGCGGCCGCTTCCAGACTCTCTGTTCCAGTTGAGGACGGCGGAGGGAAAATGCAGGGCACACTCAGCAGGTTTTGGGCAACGGTCACGACGAGGCAGTTTTGCCTCCTTTTCTGACTACGCAAAGCGCAGCTCTCGCTGCGGTTTGTCAGCCTTCTTTCTTGCTGCCCATTCTCTGCCGTGATTTCAACTTGTCAAGGCCTTTTGGTCTGCAACACTGATTGATTTTCCACAAGGCAGGAGAGGGGTGCACCGTTCCCGGCGGCGCTGCAATACCGGGTCGATGCGTGGAGTGAACGGAGCAAGCCCCTGTTTCAGCTCCCGAGGCTAAAAATCCATTTAATATGTTGTCCCCATATAGAGGACATATCAGATATTAAACTGATAAGAACAGATACTACACTTGATCTTAGCCAAAAGGCCGAGAAGCGATGAGCCCCAGTCGTCTGCTGCCTGAGCCCACCTCCTGGCACGCTTCACACTTGTCGCGGTGTGCCACTTGCACTGCGCAGTGGAGTGGCTTGTGCTTAGCGGCTCCTCCCAAGCGCTCCCTGGCTCAGCCCCGAGTCCGGTGAAGGACGGCTGTATTGCTTTTCACACATGCACGAGGCTCAGCCAAACGGCAAAGCCTGCCAAAAATATCTTCAACTCATTGGTGTTCCTCTCCACGGAAGTCTTTAGTAAAAGGCGAAAGACTTGTGCGTTATGAAGAGAAACCCGAGTAAGTACGGCTCCGCTCCTCGACAGCAGCCAAGGCAGCTGTGGTCCCAGGCACTGCTCTCACGGTGAGCCTCACCAAAGTCCCTGGCCACGCCCGCCCCCACATTATCCCAGGCTCGACTCGACCGGTTTGTGGAGAGAGAAAAGCCTGCTCGTTGGGCGCAGGCCACCAAACGGCACAAACACGCGGCCGCTTCCAGACTCTCTGTTCCAGTTGAGGACGGCGGAGGGAAAATGCAGGGCACACTCAGCAGGTTTTGGGCAACGGTCACGACGAGGCAGTTTTGCCTCCTTTTCTGACTACGCAAAGCGCAGCTCTCGCTGCGGTTTGTCAGCCTTCTTTCTTGCTGCCCATTCTCTGCCGTGATTTCAACTTGTCAAGGCCTTTTGGTCTGCAACACTGATTGATTTTCCACAAGGCAGGAGAGGGGTGCACCGTTCCCGGCGGCGCTGCAATACCGGGTCGATGCGTGGAGTGAACGGAGCAAGCCCCTGTTTCAGCTCCCGAGGCTAAAAATCCATTTAATATGTTGTCCCCATATAGAGGACATATCAGATATTAAACTGATAAGAACAGATACTACACTTGATCTTAGCCAAAAGGCCGAGAAGCGATGAGCCCCAGTCGTCTGCTGCCTGAGCCCACCTCCTGGCACGCTTCACACTTGTCGCGGTGTGCCACTTGCACTGCGCAGTGGAGTGGCTTGTGCTTAGCGGCTCCTCCCAAGCGCTCCCTGGCTCAGCCCCGAGTCCGGTGAAGGACGGCTGTATTGCTTTTCACACATGCACGAGGCTCAGCCAAACGGCAAAGCCTGCCAAAAATATCTTCAACTCATTGGTGTTCCTCTCCACGGAAGTCTTTAGTAAAAGGCGAAAGACTTGTGCGTTATGAAGAGAAACCCGAGTAAGTACGGCTCCGCTCCTCGACAGCAGCCAAGGCAGCTGTGGTCCCAGGCACTGCTCTCATGGTGAGCCTCACCAAAGTCCCTGGCCACGCCCGCCCCCACATTATCCCAGGCTCGACTCGACCGGTTTGTGGAGAGAGAAAAGCCTGCTCGTTGGGCGCAGGCCACCAAACGGCACAAACACGCGGCCGCTTCCAGACTCTCTGTTCCAGTTGAGGACGGCGGAGGGAAAATGCAGGGCACACTCAGCAGGTTTTGGGCAACGGTCACGACGAGGCAGTTTTGCCTCCTTTTCTGACTACGCAAAGCGCAGCTCTCGCTGCGGTTTGTCAGCCTTCTTTCTTGCTGCCCATTCTCTGCCGTGATTTCAACTTGTCAAGGCCTTTTGGTCTGCAACACTGATTGATTTTCCACAAGGCAGGAGAGGGGTGCACCGTTCCCGGCGGCGCTGCAATACCGGGTCGATGCGTGGAGTGAACGGAGCAAGCCCCTGTTTCAGCTCCCGAGGCTAAAAATCCATTTAATATGTTGTCCCCATATAGAGGACATATCAGATATTAAACTGATAAGAACAGATACTACACTTGATCTTAGCCAAAAGGCCGAGAAGCGATGAGCCCCAGTCGTCTGCTGCCTGAGCCCACCTCCTGGCACGCTTCACACTTGTCGCGGTGTGCCACTTGCACTGCGCAGTGGAGTGGCTTGTGCTTAGCGGCTCCTCCCAAGCGCTCCCTGGCTCAGCCCCGAGTCCGGTGAAGGACGGCTGTATTGCTTTTCACACATGCACGAGGCTCAGCCAAACGGCAAAGCCTGCCAAAAATATCTTCAACTCATTGGTGTTCCTCTCCACGGAAGTCTTTAGTAAAAGGCGAAAGACTTGTGCGTTATGAAGAGAAACCCGAGTAAGTACGGCTCCGCTCCTCGACAGCAGCCAAGGCAGCTGTGGTCCCAGGCACTGCTCTCACGGTGAGCCTCACCAAAGTCCCTGGCCACGCCCGCCCCCACATTATCCCAGGCTCGACTCGACCGGTTTGTGGAGAGAGAAAAGCCTGCTCGTTGGGCGCAGGCCACCAAACGGCACAAACACGCGGCCGCTTCCAGACTCTCTGTTCCAGTTGAGGACGGCGGAGGGAAAATGCAGGGCACACTCAGCAGGTTTTGGGCAACGGTCACGACGAGGCAGTTTTGCCTCCTTTTCTGACTACGCAAAGCGCAGCTCTCGCTGCGGTTTGTCAGCCTTCTTTCTTGCTGCCCATTCTCTGCCGTGATTTCAACTTGTCAAGGCCTTTTGGTCTGCAACACTGATTGATTTTCCACAAGGCAGGAGAGGGGTGCACCGTTCCCGGCGGCGCTGCAATACCGGGTCGATGCGTGGAGTGAACGGAGCAAGCCCCTGTTTCAGCTCCCGAGGCTAAAAATCCATTTAATATGTTGTCCCCATATAGAGGACATATCAGATATTAAACTGATAAGAACAGATACTACACTTGATCTTAGCCAAAAGGCCGAGAAGCGATGAGCCCCAGTCGTCTGCTGCCTGAGCCCACCTCCTGGCACGCTTCACACTTGTCGCGGTGTGCCACTTGCACTGCGCAGTGGAGTGGCTTGTGCTTAGCGGCTCCTCCCAAGCGCTCCCTGGCTCAGCCCCGAGTCCGGTGAAGGACGGCTGTATTGCTTTTCACACATGCACGAGGCTCAGCCAAACGGCAAAGCCTGCCAAAAATATCTTCAACTCATTGGTGTTCCTCTCCACGGAAGTCTTTAGTAAAAGGCGAAAGACTTGTGCGTTATGAAGAGAAACCCGAGTAAGTACGGCTCCGCTCCTCGACAGCAGCCAAGGCAGCTGTGGTCCCAGGCACTGCTCTCATGGTGAGCCTCACCAAAGTCCCTGGCCACGCCCGCCCCCACATTATCCCAGGCTCGACTCGACCGGTTTGTGGAGAGAGAAAAGCCTGCTCGTTGGGCGCAGGCCACCAAACGGCACAAACACGCGGCCGCTTCCAGACTCTCTGTTCCAGTTGAGGACGGCGGAGGGAAAATGCAGGGCACACTCAGCAGGTTTTGGGCAACGGTCACGACGAGGCAGTTTTGCCTCCTTTTCTGACTACGCAAAGCGCAGCTCTCGCTGCGGTTTGTCAGCCTTCTTTCTTGCTGCCCATTCTCTGCCGTGATTTCAACTTGTCAAGGCCTTTTGGTCTGCAACACTGATTGATTTTCCACAAGGCAGGAGAGGGGTGCACCGTTCCCGGCGGCGCTGCAATACCGGGTCGATGCGTGGAGTGAACGGAGCAAGCCCCTGTTTCAGCTCCCGAGGCTAAAAATCCATTTAATATGTTGTCCCCATATAGAGGACATATCAGATATTAAACTGATAAGAACAGATACTACACTTGATCTTAGCCAAAAGGCCGAGAAGCGATGAGCCCCAGTCGTCTGCTGCCTGAGCCCACCTCCTGGCACGCTTCACACTTGTCGCGGTGTGCCACTTGCACTGCGCAGTGGAGTGGCTTGTGCTTAGCGGCTCCTCCCAAGCGCTCCCTGGCTCAGCCCCGAGTCCGGTGAAGGACGGCTGTATTGCTTTTCACACATGCACGAGGCTCAGCCAAACGGCAAAGCCTGCCAAAAATATCTTCAACTCATTGGTGTTCCTCTCCACGGAAGTCTTTAGTAAAAGGCGAAAGACTTGTGCGTTATGAAGAGAAACCCGAGTAAGTACGGCTCCGCTCCTCGACAGCAGCCAAGGCAGCTGTGGTCCCAGGCACTGCTCTCATGGTGAGCCTCACCAAAGTCCCTGGCCACGCCCGCCCCCACATTATCCCAGGCTCGACTCGACCGGTTTGTGGAGAGAGAAAAGCCTGCTCGTTGGGCGCAGGCCACCAAACGGCACAAACACGCGGCCGCTTCCAGACTCTCTGTTCCAGTTGAGGACGGCGGAGGGAAAATGCAGGGCACACTCAGCAGGTTTTGGGCAACGGTCACGACGAGGCAGTTTTGCCTCCTTTTCTGACTACGCAAAGCGCAGCTCTCGCTGCGGTTTGTCAGCCTTCTTTCTTGCTGCCCATTCTCTGCCGTGATTTCAACTTGTCAAGGCCTTTTGGTCTGCAACACTGATTGATTTTCCACAAGGCAGGAGAGGGGTGCACCGTTCCCGGCGGCGCTGCAATACCGGGTCGATGCGTGGAGTGAACGGAGCAAGCCCCTGTTTCAGCTCCCGAGGCTAAAAATCCATTTAATATGTTGTCCCCATATAGAGGACATATCAGATATTAAACTGATAAGAACAGATACTACACTTGATCTTAGCCAAAAGGCCGAGAAGCGATGAGCCCCAGTCGTCTGCTGCCTGAGCCCACCTCCTGGCACGCTTCACACTTGTCGCGGTGTGCCACTTGCACTGCGCAGTGGAGTGGCTTGTGCTTAGCGGCTCCTCCCAAGCGCTCCCTGGCTCAGCCCCGAGTCCGGTGAAGGACGGCTGTATTGCTTTTCACACATGCACGAGGCTCAGCCAAACGGCAAAGCCTGCCAAAAATATCTTCAACTCATTGGTGTTCCTCTCCACGGAAGTCTTTAGTAAAAGGCGAAAGACTTGTGCGTTATGAAGAGAAACCCGAGTAAGTACGGCTCCGCTCCTCGACAGCAGCCAAGGCAGCTGTGGTCCCAGGCACTGCTCTCATGGTGAGCCTCACCAAAGTCCCTGGCCACGCCCGCCCCCACATTATCCCAGGCTCGACTCGACCGGTTTGTGGAGAGAGAAAAGCCTGCTCGTTGGGCGCAGGCCACCAAACGGCACAAACACGCGGCCGCTTCCAGACTCTCTGTTCCAGTTGAGGACGGCGGAGGGAAAATGCAGGGCACACTCAGCAGGTTTTGGGCAACGGTCACGACGAGGCAGTTTTGCCTCCTTTTCTGACTACGCAAAGCGCAGCTCTCGCTGCGGTTTGTCAGCCTTCTTTCTTGCTGCCCATTCTCTGCCGTGATTTCAACTTGTCAAGGCCTTTTGGTCTGCAACACTGATTGATTTTCCACAAGGCAGGAGAGGGGTGCACCGTTCCCGGCGGCGCTGCAATACCGGGTCGATGCGTGGAGTGAACGGAGCAAGCCCCTGTTTCAGCTCCCGAGGCTAAAAATCCATTTAATATGTTGTCCCCATATAGAGGACATATCAGATATTAAACTGATAAGAACAGATACTACACTTGATCTTAGCCAAAAGGCCGAGAAGCGATGAGCCCCAGTCGTCTGCTGCCTGAGCCCACCTCCTGGCACGCTTCACACTTGTCGCGGTGTGCCACTTGCACTGCGCAGTGGAGTGGCTTGTGCTTAGCGGCTCCTCCCAAGCGCTCCCTGGCTCAGCCCCGAGTCCGGTGAAGGACGGCTGTATTGCTTTTCACACATGCACGAGGCTCAGCCAAACGGCAAAGCCTGCCAAAAATATCTTCAACTCATTGGTGTTCCTCTCCACGGAAGTCTTTAGTAAAAGGCGAAAGACTTGTGCGTTATGAAGAGAAACCCGAGTAAGTACGGCTCCGCTCCTCGACAGCAGCCAAGGCAGCTGTGGTCCCAGGCACTGCTCTCATGGTGAGCCTCACCAAAGTCCCTGGCCACGCCCGCCCCCACATTATCCCAGGCTCGACTGGACCGGTTTGTGGAGAGAGAAAAGCCTGCTCGTTGGGCGCAGGCCACCAAACGGCACAAACACGCGGCCGCTTCCAGACTCTCTGTTCCAGTTGAGGACGGCGGAGGGAAAATGCAGGGCACACTCAGCAGGTTTTGGGCAACGGTCACGACGAGGCAGTTTTGCCTCCTTTTCTGACTACGCAAAGCGCAGCTCTCGCTGCGGTTTGTCAGCCTTCTTTCTTGCTGCCCATTCTCTGCCGTGATTTCAACTTGTCAAGGCCTTTTGGTCTGCAACACTGATTGATTTTCCACAAGGCAGGAGAGGGGTGCACCGTTCCCGGCGGCGCTGCAATACCGGGTCGATGCGTGGAGTGAACGGAGCAAGCCCCTGTTTCAGCTCCCGAGGCTAAAAATCCATTTAATATGTTGTCCCCATATAGAGGACATATCAGATATTAAACTGATAAGAACAGATACTACACTTGATCTTAGCCAAAAGGCCGAGAAGCGATGAGCCCCAGTCGTCTGCTGCCTGAGCCCACCTCCTGGCACGCTTCACACTTGTCGCGGTGTGCCACTTGCACTGCGCAGTGGAGTGGCTTGTGCTTAGCGGCTCCTCCCAAGCGCTCCCTGGCTCAGCCCCGAGTCCGGTGAAGGACGGCTGTATTGCTTTTCACACATGCACGAGGCTCAGCCAAACGGCAAAGCCTGCCAAAAATATCTTCAACTCATTGGTGTTCCTCTCCACGGAAGTCTTTAGTAAAAGGCGAAAGACTTGTGCGTTATGAAGAGAAACCCGAGTAAGTACGGCTCCGCTCCTCGACAGCAGCCAAGGCAGCTGTGGTCCCAGGCACTGCTCTCATGGTGAGCCTCACCAAAGTCCCTGGCCACGCCCGCCCCCACATTATCCCAGGCTCGACTCGACCGGTTTGTGGAGAGAGAAAAGCCTGCTCGTTGGGCGCAGGCCACCAAACGGCACAAACACGCGGCCGCTTCCAGACTCTCTGTTCCAGTTGAGGACGGCGGAGGGAAAATGCAGGGCACACTCAGCAGGTTTTGGGCAACGGTCACGACGAGGCAGTTTTGCCTCCTTTTCTGACTACGCAAAGCGCAGCTCTCGCTGCGGTTTGTCAGCCTTCTTTCTTGCTGCCCATTCTCTGCCGTGATTTCAACTTGTCAAGGCCTTTTGGTCTGCAACACTGATTGATTTTCCACAAGGCAGGAGAGGGGTGCACCGTTCCCGGCGGCGCTGCAATACCGGGTCGATGCGTGGAGTAAACGGAGCAAGCCCCTGTTTCAGCTCCCGAGGCTAAAAATCCATTTAATATGTTGTCCCCATATAGAGGACATATCAGATATTAAACTGATAAGAACAGATACTACACTTGATCTTAGCCAAAAGGCCGAGAAGCGATGAGCCCCAGTCGTCTGCTGCCTGAGCCCACCTCCTGGCACGCTTCACACTTGTCGCGGTGTGCCACTTGCACTGCGCAGTGGAGTGGCTTGTGCTTAGCGGCTCCTCCCAAGCGCTCCCTGGCTCAGCCCCGAGTCCGGTGAAGGACGGCTGTATTGCTTTTCACACATGCACGAGGCTCAGCCAAACGGCAAAGCCTGCCAAAAATATCTTCAACTCATTGGTGTTCCTCTCCACGGAAGTCTTTAGTAAAAGGCGAAAGACTTGTGCGTTATGAAGAGAAACCCGAGTAAGTACGGCTCCGCTCCTCGACAGCAGCCAAGGCAGCTGTGGTCCCAGGCACTGCTCTCATGGTGAGCCTCACCAAAGTCCCTGGCCACGCCCGCCCCCACATTATCCCAGGCTCGACTCGACCGGTTTGTGGAGAGAGAAAAGCCTGCTCGTTGGGCGCAGGCCACCAAACGGCACAAACACGCGGCCGCTTCCAGACTCTCTGTTCCAGTTGAGGACGGCGGAGGGAAAATGCAGGGCACACTCAGCAGGTTTTGGGCAACGGTCACGACGAGGCAGTTTTGCCTCCTTTTCTGACTACGCAAAGCGCAGCTCTCGCTGCGGTTTGTCAGCCTTCTTTCTTGCTGCCCATTCTCTGCCGTGATTTCAACTTGTCAAGGCCTTTTGGTCTGCAACACTGATTGATTTTCCACAAGGCAGGAGAGGGGTGCACCGTTCCCGGCGGCGCTGCAATACCGGGTCGATGCGTGGAGTGAACGGAGCAAGCCCCTGTTTCAGCTCCCGAGGCTAAAAATCCATTTAATATGTTGTCCCCATATAGAGGACATATCAGATATTAAACTGATAAGAACAGATACTACACTTGATCTTAGCCAAAAGGCCGAGAAGCGATGAGCCCCAGTCGTCTGCTGCCTGAGCCCACCTCCTGGCACGCTTCACACTTGTCGCGGTGTGCCACTTGCACTGCGCAGTGGAGTGGCTTGTGCTTAGCGACTCCTCCCAAGCGCTCCCTGGCTCAGCCACGAGTCCGGTGAAGGACGGCTGTATTGCTTTTCACACATGCACGAGGCTCAGCCAAACGGCAAAGCCTGCCAAAAATATCTTCAACTCATTGGTGTTCCTCTCCACGGAAGTCTTTAGTAAAAGGCGAAAGACTTGTGCGTTATGAAGAGAAACCCGAGTAAGTACGGCTCCGCTCCTCGACAGCAGCCAAGGCAGCTGTGGTCCCAGGCACTGCTCTCATGGTGAGCCTCACCAAAGTCCCTGGCCACGCCCGCCCCCACATTATCCCAGGCTCGACTCGACCGGTTTGTGGAGAGAGAAAAGCCTGCTCGTTGGGCGCAGGCCACCAAACGGCACAAACACGCGGCCGCTTCCAGACGCTCTGTTCCAGTTGAGGACGGCGGAGGGAAAATGCAGGGCACACTCAGCAGGTTTTGGGCAACGGTCACGACGAGGCAGTTTTGCCTCCTTTTCTGACTACGCAAAGCGCAGCTCTCGCTGCGGTTTGTCAGCCTTCTTTCTTGCTGCCCATTCTCTGCCGTGATTTCAACTTGTCAAGGCCTTTTGGTCTGCAACACTGATTGATTTTCCACAAGGCAGGAGAGGGGTGCACCGTTCCCGGCGGCGCTGCAATACCGGGTCGATGCGTGGAGTGAACGGAGCAAGCCCCTGTTTCAGCTCCCGAGGCTAAAAATCCATTTAATATGTTGTCCCCATATAGAGGACATATCAGATATTAAACTGATAAGAACAGATACTACACTTGATCTTAGCCAAAAGGCCGAGAAGCGATGAGCCCCAGTCGTCTGCTGCCTGAGCCCACCTCCTGGCACGCTTCACACTTGTCGCGGTGTGCCACTTGCACTGCGCAGTGGAGTGGCTTGTGCTTAGCGGCTCCTCCCAAGCGCTCCCTGGCTCAGCCCCGAGTCCGGTGAAGGACGGCTGTATTGCTTTTCACACATGCACGAGGCTCAGCCAAACGGCAAAGCCTGCCAAAAATATCTTCAACTCATTGGTGTTCCTCTCCACGGAAGTCTTTAGTAAAAGGCGAAAGACTTGTGCGTTATGAAGAGAAACCCGAGTAAGTACGGCTCCGCTCCTCGACAGCAGCCAAGGCAGCTGTGGTCCCAGGCACTGCTCTCACGGTGAGCCTCACCAAAGTCCCTGGCCACGCCCGCCCCCACATTATCCCAGGCTCGACTCGACCGGTTTGTGGAGAGAGAAAAGCCTGCTCGTTGGGCGCAGGCCACCAAACGGCACAAACACGCGGCCGCTTCCAGACTCTCTGTTCCAGTTGAGGACGGCGGAGGGAAAATGCAGGGCACACTCAGCAGGTTTTGGGCAACGGTCACGACGAGGCAGTTTTGCCTCCTTTTCTGACTACGCAAAGCGCAGCTCTCGCTGCGGTTTGTCAGCCTTCTTTCTTGCTGCCCATTCTCTGCCGTGATTTCAACTTGTCAAGGCCTTTTGGTCTGCAACACTGATTGATTTTCCACAAGGCAGGAGAGGGGTGCACCGTTCCCGGCGGCGCTGCAATACCGGGTCGATGCGTGGAGTGAACGGAGCAAGCCCCTGTTTCAGCTCCCGAGGCTAAAAATCCATTTAATATGTTGTCCCCATATAGAGGACATATCAGATATTAAACTGATAAGAACAGATACTACACTTGATCTTAGCCAAAAGGCCGAGAAGCGATGAGCCCCAGTCGTCTGCTGCCTGAGCCCACCTCCTGGCACGCTTCACACTTGTCGCGGTGTGCCACTTGCACTGCGCAGTGGAGTGGCTTGTGCTTAGCGGCTCCTCCCAAGCGCTCCCTGGCTCAGCCCCGAGTCCGGTGAAGGACGGCTGTATTGCTTTTCACACATGCACGAGGCTCAGCCAAACGGCAAAGCCTGCCAAAAATATCTTCAACTCATTGGTGTTCCTCTCCACGGAAGTCTTTAGTAAAAGGCGAAAGACTTGTGCGTTATGAAGAGAAACCCGAGTAAGTACGGCTCCGCTCCTCGACAGCAGCCAAGGCAGCTGTGGTCCCAGGCACTGCTCTCATGGTGAGCCTCACCAAAGTCCCTGGCCACGCCCGCCCCCACATTATCCCAGGCTCGACTCGACCGGTTTGTGGAGAGAGAAAAGCCTGCTCGTTGGGCGCAGGCCACCAAACGGCACAAACACGCGGCCGCTTCCAGACTCTCTGTTTCAGTTGAGGACGGCGGAGGGAAAATGCAGGGCACACTCAGCAGGTTTTGGGCAACGGTCACGATGAGGCAGTTTTGCCTCCTTTTCTGACTACGCAAAGCGCAGCTCTCGCTGCGGTTTGTCAGCCTTCTTTCTTGCTGCCCATTCTCTGCCGTGATTTCAACTTGTCAAGGCCTTTTGGTCTGCAACACTGATTGATTTTCCGCAAGGCAGGAGAGGGGTGCACCGTTCCCGGCGGCGCTGCAATACCGGGTCGATGCGTGGAGTAAACGGAGCAAGCCCCTGTTTCAGCTCCCGAGGCTAAAAATCCATTTACAGTTTTTCTCAATTGCTAAAACACAATTTCTGAAACCTTGCTCCATTTTCTGAAAACATTAAACACAAAACCTCAGCTTCAAGCACTATTTACAAAACCTCTGACTCCTCCTGCAAAATGAAACTTTCTCCTCAAAACAGATTTACCTGTGCTCAAAACCAAACACTGCTCTCAAATCATAAACAAAGCCTTCAAAATGATATACACTATCGAGCAGTCAGTAAACAATACACCAAAAAATAGAAAACACGATGTTCAAAACATATAGTTCTCAGGGTGAAGTACATTTTTAATCTCAAAACAAATTTCATATTTTTCCATCATTGTCTTTTGATGAATGAAAACATGTTCTGTCATAGTCCCAGTGAGCAAAGAATGGTCTAGATAACGTCTTTTAGACGTCATTTAAGGACATCCAAGACGTCTAAAAGACGTCCTCTGGGGAGCCAGAATGAGCATTTTTATACGTCTTTTCTGGACTTTGTATAGACGTTTATATGTTGTTTATCGACTAATTCTGGCTGTCAGTGGACGTCCAGATCATAGCCAGTATGAACGTCTATTCTCAACTAATTCTGGCTGTCAGTGGATGTCTAGATTAAGGCCTGACTATTGACAAGGCCAGGCCATGATCTGGACGTCCATTGACAGCCAGAATTAGACGATAAATGACGTTGAGAAAAGAAGTCCAGTCAGGCCATAATCTAGACATCCACTGATGTTATTCTGTTATTCTTGTTTTTTGTTGATATGAACCTCCAACCAGTCAAAGTCTATTGAGCAGTCAGTACTGTAAACAAATGGAAAGCACAATGTTCAGGGCCAGACTATTTGTTTCTTCCATCCATTCTTAGACTTTCTCCGTCCCACCTTCAACAACCTGTTTGCTCTCTGAACTGGCTTATATTGGTTGTGTCACATGATTTGAAACAAGTGAAATCAATTTTGAGTGGTTGTGTTTAATCAATGACATGTGTTCTCTATTTGTATTTGATTGTTGCCACTTGTGTTTACCAGTATGGGTGACATGTGCGTTAGAGTGCAGGATGTGTTTTGAGAATGAGAATGTGTTTAGAGTTCTGCTGAAAAGTCTAAGTGAGATCTGCAAATTGTGTTTTACCATGTGAAATGGTTTAAGGTATTGACAACAGACTGCACAATTAGCTAAGTGAGTTCAGGCAACTGCGAACTTTGTTCAGCCAATGGGTTTTAGTGTTTTAACAATTGAGAAAAACTGCAAAGTGGATGAACAGAGTCAGTCATTGTGCTCTGACGCGGTGCAGCAGCGCCCACTGCCGGCGCGGCGGTGAATCACACCAGATGACCCATGTCTCAGTCGTCTCAGACAAAATGAGGAACGCTTCACGAATTTGCGTGTCATCCTTGCGCAGGGGCCATGCTAATCTTCTCTGTATCGTTCCAATTTTAGTATATGTGCAACCGGAGTTACACAACAGTACAGTGGGGACAGTCTGGTTTATATATGGGTCTGGACCCGGGCCCCTCCGAGTCATGGTGCGCCCTCTGACAGTCCTTTAACACGTGGCCCCTCCTCCTACAGGGGGTGGGGACAGGTAAAGGTACAACATTTTCAAACTTAAACTTTGTCAAATGGTTCCGACTCACTTCATGAAAGAAGACAACATTTTATTGTAAATATGTCAAATTCAGTTGTCACCAGACTCCATTAGAAAAATCATCAATTTACTGACTTGTTGAGTTGTTGGGGGGCTCACAGAGAGACAGACCAGCTGCCATGTGGGGTCAGTCCTTTGTGTGTGGAAGGAAGGAAGGAAGGAAGGAAGGAAGGACAGAAGTAGGGTGATGGTGAGCCTCACCAAAGTCCCTGGCCACGCCCGCCCCCACATTATCCCAGGCTCGACTCGACCGGTTTGTGGAGAGAGAAAAGCCTGCTCGTTGGGCGCAGGCCACCAAACGGCACAAACACGCGGCCGCTTCCAGACTCTCTGTTTCAGTTGAGGACGGCGGAGGGAAAATGCAGGGCACACTCAGCAGGTTTTGGGCAACGGTCACGACGAGGCAGTTTTGCCTCCAACACACTGCGACGCAGCAGACAGCGGCGTACTGCAACACTGCCACTTTCAGGAGGGATTGAAATGGTAACACAGCGAGCCCAAAGCAGCATTCAGAGGTCGAAGGCTGGCTCTCCGACCGGCTCGGCGGCAAGCGCGGGAGACGAGCACTCACTTTCTTTTTCTTCCACATTGTCATCAGGGGAGAGCGCGAACGCAGTCCCCCACTACCACAAATTATGCAGTCGAGATTCCCACATTTGGGGAATTCGCAGGGGTCAGCACAGCCGGAGTGCAATGGCCGAGCCTCGCCCTGGGTGAACCACCTTCTTGATCATGGTATCTCCCCTGCCAGGTAAGTATGAGTTGGAACAGTCTGACACAGGATGGCCTTTCCCAGGCTCAGCCCCCTGGCTGACGGTGCCTCTGGGGGGGATAATAGCAGAGTTAGGTGCCTTGGGCAATTTGCTCATCCTCATTGGGCACTAAAAGTTGCTGCAATTTCAAAAACACTGGTGCAACTTGACACGGGTGACTGGTCCACACATTTTGCCTGTTTGGCGTCCTTGTTCCAGCGATCCATCGCTCGGCAAAATGGAAAAATAACACTCTGTCAACAGCCACTTGGCACGATGGCTCCGCCCAGTCTGAATGCAGCCAGAGAGGATGTGCCGCACAAAAGCCTGCCAGTAGGCATTCCAGCAATGGACGCGTCCGGACCACATTTCTCATGCAATGTTTCGGTGAGGAGGAGGAGGAGGAGACGCAATAAGGTTTGTGCCGTCTCCAGCAGGCCACGCCCACTCTGCCCTTTTACCGGGAAAACGGGTGACCTGCAGGCAACACACTGCGACGCAGCAGACAGCGGCGTACTGCAACACTGCCACTTTCAGGAGGGATTGAAATGGTAACACAGGTAGCCCAAAGCAGCATTCAGAGGTCGAAGGCTGGCTCGGCGGCAAGCGCGGGAGAGGAGCACTCACTTTCTTTTTCTTCCACATTGTCATCAGGGGAGAGCGCGAACGCAGTCCCCCACTACCACAAATTATGCAGTCGAGATTCCCACATTTGGGGAATTCGCAGGGGTCAGCACAGCCGGAGTGCAATGGCCGAGCCTCGCCCTGGGTGAACCACCTTCTTGATCATGGTATCTCCCCTGCCAGGTAAGTATGAGTTGGAACAGTCTGACACAGGATGGCCTTTCCCAGGCTCAGCCCCCTGGCTGACGGTGCCTCTGGGGGGGATAATAGCAGAGTTAGGTGCCTTGGGCAATTTGCTCATCCTCATTGGGCACTAAAAGTTGCTGCAATTTCAAAAACACTGGTGCAACTTGACACGGGTGACTGGTCCACACATTTTGCCTGTTTGGCGTCCTTGTTCCAGCGATCCATCGCTCGGCAAAATGGAAAAATAACACTCTGTCAACGGCCACTTGGCACGATGGCTCCGCCCAGTCTGAATGCAGCCAGAGAGGATGTGCCGCACAAAAGCCTGCCAGTAGGCATTCCAGCAATGGACGCGTCCGGACCACATTTCTCATGCAATGTCTCGGTGAGGAGGAGGAGGAGGAGACGCAATAAGGTTTGTGCCGTCTCCAGCAGGCCACGCCCACTCTGCCCTTTTACCGGGAAAACGGGTGACCTGCAGGCAACACACTGCGACGCAGCAGACAGCGGCGTACTGCAACACTGCCACTTTCAGGAGGGATTGAAATGGTAACACAGCGAGCCCAAAGCAGCATTCAGAGGTCGAAGGCTGGCTCTCCGACCGGCTCGGCGGCAAGCGCGGGAGACGAGCACTCACTTTCTTTTTCTTCCACATTGTCATCAGGGGAGAGCGCGAACGCAGTCCCCCACTACCACAAATTATGCAGTCGAGATTCCCACATTTGGGGAATTCGCAGGGGTCAGCACAGCCGGAGTGCAATGGCCGAGCCTCGCCCTGGGTGAACCACCTACTTGATCATGGTATCTCCCCTGCCAGGTAAGTATGAGTTGGAACAGTCTGACACAGGATGGCCTTTCCCAGGCTCAGCCCCCTGGCTGACGGTGCCTCTGGGGGGGATAATAGCAGAGTTAGGTGCCTTGGGCAATTTGCTCATCCTCATTGGGCACTAAAAGTTGCTGCAATTTCAAAAACACTGGTGCAACTTGACACGGGTGACTGGTCCACACATTTTGCCTGTTTGGCGTCCTTGTTCCAGCGATCCATCGCTCGGCAAAATGGAAAAATAACACTCTGTCAACGGCCACTTGGCACGATGGCTCCGCCCAGTCTGAATGCAGCCAGAGAGGATGTGCCGCACAAAAGCCTGCCAGTAGGCATTCCAGCAATGGACGCGTCCGGACCACATTTCTCATGCAATGTCTCGGTGAGGAGGAGGAGGAGGAGGAGACGCAATAAGGTTTGTGCCGTCTCCAGCAGGCCACGCCCACTCTGCCCTTTTACCGGGAAAACGGGTGACCTGCAGGCAACACACTGCGACGCAGCAGACAGCGGCGTACTGCAACACTGCCACTTTCAGGAGGGATTGAAATGGTAACACAGGGAGCCCAAAGCAGCATTCAGAGGTCGAAGGCTGGCTCGGCGGCAAGCGCGGGAGAGGAGCACTCACTTTCTTTTTCTTCCACATTGTCATCAGGGGAGAGCGCGAACGCAGTCCCCCACTACCACAAATTATGCAGTCGAGATTCCCACATTTGGGGAATTCGCAGGGGTCAGCACAGCCGGAGTGCAATGGCCGAGCCTCGCCCTGGGTGAACCACCTTCTTGATCATGGTATCTCCCCTGCCAGGTAAGTATGAGTTGGAACAGTCTGACACAGGATGGCCTTTCCCAGGCTCAGCCCCCTGGCTGACGGTGCCTCTGGGGGGATAATAGCAGAGTTAGGTGCCTTGGGCAATTTGCTCATCCTCATTGGGCACTAAAAGTTGCTGCAATTTCAAAAACACTGGTGCAACTTGACACGGGTGACTGGTCCACACATTTTGCCTGTTTGGCGTCCTTGTTCCAGCGATCCATCGCTCGGCAAAATGGAAAAATAACACTCTGTCAACGGCCACTTGGCACGATGGCTCCGCCCAGTCTGAATGCAGCCAGAGAGGATGTGCCGCACAAAAGCCTGCCAGTAGGCATTCCAGCAATGGACGCGTCCGGACCACATTTCTCATGCAATGTCTCGGTGAGGAGGAGGAGGAGGAGACGCAATAAGGTTTGTGCCGTCTCCAGCAGGCCACGCCCACTCTGCCCTTTTACCGGGAAAACTGGTGACCTGCAGGCAACACACTGCGACGCAGCAGACAGCGGCGTACTGCAACACTGCCACTTTCAGGAGGGATTGAAATGGTAACACAGGGAGCCCAAAGCAGCATTCAGAGGTCGAAGGCTGGCTCGGCGGCAAGCGTGGGAGAGGAGCACTCACTTTCTTTTTCTTCCACATTGTCATCAGGGGAGAGCGCGAACGCAGTCCCCCACTACCACAAATTATGCAGTCGAGATTCCCACATTTGGGGAATTCGCAGGGGTCAGCACAGCCGGAGTGCAATGGCCGAGCCTTGCCCTGGGTGAACCACCTTCTTGATCATGGTATCTCCCCTGCCAGGTAAGTATGAGTTGGAACAGTCTGACACAGGATGGCCTTTCCCAGGCTCAGCCCCCTGGCTGACGGTGCCTCTGGGGGGATAATAGCAGAGTTAGGTGCCTTGGGCAATTTGCTCATCCTCATTGGGCACTAAAAGTTGCTGCAATTTCAAAAACACTGGTGCAACTTGACACGGGTGACTGGTCCACACATTTTGCCTGTTTGGCGTCCTTGTTCCAGCGATCCATCGCTCGGCAAAATGGAAAAATAACACTCTGTCAACGGCCACTTGGCACGATGGCTCCGCCCAGTCTGAATGCAGCCAGAGAGGATGTGCCGCACAAAAGCCTGCCAGTAGGCATTCCAGCAATGGACGCGTCCGGACCACATTTCTCATGCAATGTCTCGGTGAGGAGGAGGAGGAGGAGACGCAATAAGGTTTGTGCCGTCTCCAGCAGGCCACGCCCACTCTGCCCTTTTACCGGGAAAACGGGTGACCTGCAGGCAACACACTGCGACGCAGCAGACAGCGGCGTACTGCAACACTGCCACTTTCAGGAGGGATTGAAATGGTAACACAGCGAGCCCAAAGCAGCATTCAGAGGTCGAAGGCTGGCTCTCCGACCGGCTCGGCGGCAAGCGCGGGAGACGAGCACTCACTTTCTTTTTCTTCCACATTGTCATCAGGGGAGAGCGCGAACGCAGTCCCCCACTACCACAAATTATGCAGTCGAGATTCCCACATTTGGGGAATTCGCAGGGGTCAGCACAGCCGGAGTGCAATGGCCGAGCCTCGCCCTGGGTGAACCACCTTCTTGATCATGGTATCTCCCCTGCCAGGTAAGTATGAGTTGGAACAGTCTGACACAGGATGGCCTTTCCCAGGCTCAGCCCCCTGGCTGACGGTGCCTCTGGGGGGGATAATAGCAGAGTTAGGTGCCTTGGGCAATTTGCTCATCCTCATTGGGCACTAAAAGTTGCTGCAATTTCAAAAACACTGGTGCAACTTGACACGGGTGACTGGTCCACACATTTTGCCTGTTTGGCGTCCTTGTTCCAGCGATCCATCGCTCGGCAAAATGGAAAAATAACACTCTGTCAACAGCCACTTGGCACGATGGCTCCGCCCAGTCTGAATGCAGCCAGAGAGGATGTGCCGCACAAAAGCCTGCCAGTAGGCATTCCAGCAATGGACGCGTCCGGACCACATTTCTCATGCAATGTCTCGGTGAGGAGGAGGAGGAGGAGACGCAATAAGGTTTGTGCCGTCTCCAGCAGGCCACGCCCACTCTGCCCTTTTACCGGGAAAACGGGTGACCTGCAGGCAACACACTGCGACGCAGCAGACAGCGGCGTACTGCAACACTGCCACTTTCAGGAGGGATTGAAAAGGTAACACAGGGAGTCCAAAGCAGCATTCAGAGGTCGAAGGCTGGCTCGGCGGCAAGTGCGGGAGAGGAGCACTCACTTTCTTTCTCTTCCACATTGTCATCAGGGGAGAGCGCGAACGCAGTCCCCCACTACCACAAATTATGCAGTCGAGATTCCCACATTTGGGGAATTCGCAGGGGTCAGCACAGCCGGAGTGCAATGGCCGAGCCTCGCCCTGGGTGAACCACCTTCTTGATCATGGTATCTCCCCTGCCAGGTAAGTATGAGTTGGAACAGTCTGACACAGGATGGCCTTTCCCAGGCTCAGCCCCCTGGCTGACGGTGCCTCTGGGGGGGATAATAGCAGAGTTAGGTGCCTTGGGCAATTTGCTCATCCTCATTGGGCACTAAAAGTTGCTGCAATTTCAAAAACACTGGTGCAACTTGACACGGGTGACTGGTCCACACATTTTGCCTGTTTGGCGTCCTTGTTCCAGCGATCCATCGCTCGGCAAAATGGAAAAATAACACTCTGTCAACGGCCACTTGGCACGATGGCTCCGCCCAGTCTGAATGCAGCCAGAGAGGATGTGCCGCACAAAAGCCTGCCAGTAGGCATTCCAGCAATGGACGCGTCCGGACCACATTTCTCATGCAATGTCTCGGTGAGGAGGAGGAGGAGGAGACGCAATAAGGTTTGTGCCGTCTCCAGCAGGCCACGCCCACTCTGCCCTTTTACCGGGAAAACGGGTGACCTGCAGGCAACACACTGCGACGCAGCAGACAGCGGCGTACTGCAACACTGCCACTTTCAGGAGGGATTGAAATGGTAACACAGCGAGCCCAAAGCAGCATTCAGAGGTCGAAGGCTGGCTCTCCGACCGGCTCGGCGGCAAGCGCGGGAGACGAGCACTCACTTTCTTTTTCTTCCACATTGTCATCAGGGGAGAGCGCGAACGCAGTCCCCCACTACCACAAATTATGCAGTCGAGATTCCCACATTTGGGGAATTCGCAGGGGTCAGCACAGCCGGAGTGCAATGGCCGAGCCTCGCCCTGGGTGAACCACCTACTTGATCATGGTATCTCCCCTGCCAGGTAAGTATGAGTTGGAACAGTCTGACACAGGATGGCCTTTCCCAGGCTCAGCCCCCTGGCTGACGGTGCCTCTGGGGGGGATAATAGCAGAGTTAGGTGCCTTGGGCAATTTGCTCATCCTCATTGGGCACTAAAAGTTGCTGCAATTTCAAAAACACTGGTGCAACTTGACACGGGTGACTGGTCCACACATTTTGCCTGTTTGGCGTCCTTGTTCCAGCGATCCATCGCTCGGCAAAATGGAAAAATAACACTCTGTCAACGGCCACTTGGCACGATGGCTCCGCCCAGTCTGAATGCAGCCAGAGAGGATGTGCCGCACAAAAGCCTGCCAGTAGGCATTCCAGCAATGGACGCGTCCGGACCACATTTCTCATGCAATGTCTCGGTGAGGAGGAGGAGGAGGAGGAGACGCAATAAGGTTTGTGCCGTCTCCAGCAGGCCACGCCCACTCTGCCCTTTTACCGGGAAAACGGGTGACCTGCAGGCAACACACTGCGACGCAGCAGACAGCGGCGTACTGCAACACTGCCACTTTCAGGAGGGATTGAAATGGTAACACAGGGAGCCCAAAGCAGCATTCAGAGGTCGAAGGCTGGCTCGGCGGCAAGCGCGGGAGAGGAGCACTCACTTTCTTTTTCTTCCACATTGTCATCAGGGGAGAGCGCGAACGCAGTCCCCCACTACCACAAATTATGCAGTCGAGATTCCCACATTTGGGGAATTCGCAGGGGTCAGCACAGCCGGAGTGCAATGGCCGAGCCTCGCCCTGGGTGAACCACCTTCTTGATCATGGTATCTCCCCTGCCAGGTAAGTATGAGTTGGAACAGTCTGACACAGGATGGCCTTTCCCAGGCTCAGCCCCCTGGCTGACGGTGCCTCTGGGGGGATAATAGCAGAGTTAGGTGCCTTGGGCAATTTGCTCATCCTCATTGGGCACTAAAAGTTGCTGCAATTTCAAAAACACTGGTGCAACTTGACACGGGTGACTGGTCCACACATTTTGCCTGTTTGGCGTCCTTGTTCCAGCGATCCATCGCTCGGCAAAATGGAAAAATAACACTCTGTCAACGGCCACTTGGCACGATGGCTCCGCCCAGTCTGAATGCAGCCAGAGAGGATGTGCCGCACAAAAGCCTGCCAGTAGGCATTCCAGCAATGGACGCGTCCGGACCACATTTCTCATGCAATGTCTCGGTGAGGAGGAGGAGGAGGAGACGCAATAAGGTTTGTGCCGTCTCCAGCAGGCCACGCCCACTCTGCCCTTTTACCGGGAAAACGGGTGACCTGCAGGCAACACACTGCGACGCAGCAGACAGCGGCGTACTGCAACACTGCCACTTTCAGGAGGGATTGAAATGGTAACACAGGGAGCCCAAAGCAGCATTCAGAGGTCGAAGGCTGGCTCTCCGACCGGCTCGGCGGCAAGCGCGGGAGACGAGCACTCACTTTCTTTTTCTTCCACATTGTCATCAGGGGAGAGCGCGAACGCAGTCCCCCACTACCACAAATTATGCAGTCGAGATTCCCACATTTGGGGAATTCGCAGGGGTCAGCACAGCCGGAGTGCAATGGCCGAGCCTCGCCCTGGGTGAACCACCTTCTTGATCATGGTATCTCCCCTGCCAGGTAAGTATGAGTTGGAACAGTCTGACACAGGATGGCCTTTCCCAGGCTCAGCCCCCTGGCTGACGGTGCCTCTGGGGGGGGATAATAGCAGAGTTAGGTGCCTTGGGCAATTTGCTCATCCTCATTGGGCACTAAAAGTTGCTGCAATTTCAAAAACACTGGTGCAAGTTGACACGGGTGACTGGTCCACACATTTTGCCTGTTTGGCGTCCTTGTTCCAGCGATCCATCGCTCGGCAAAATGGAAAAATAACACTCTGTCAACGGCCACTTGGCACGATGGCTCCGCCCAGTCTGAATGCAGCCAGAGAGGATGTGCCGCACAAAAGCCTGCCAGTAGGCATTCCAGCAATGGACGCGTCCGGACCACATTTCTCATGCAATGTCTCGGTGAGGAGGAGGAGGAGGAGACGCAATAAGGTTTGTGCCGTCTCCAGCAGGCCACGCCCACTCTGCCCTTTTACCGGGAAAACGGGTGACCTGCAGGCAACACACTGCGACGCAGCAGACAGCGGCGTACTGCAACACTGCCACTTTCAGGAGGGATTGAAATGGTAACACAGGGAGCCCAAAGCAGCATTCAGAGGTCGAAGGCTGGCTCTCCGACCGGCTCGGCGGCAAGCGCGGGAGACGAGCACTCACTTTCTTTTTCTTCCACATTGTCATCAGGGGAGAGCGCGAACGCAGTCCCCCACTACCACAAATTATGCAGTCGAGATTCCCACATTTGGGGAATTCGCAGGGGTCAGCACAGCCGGAGTGCAATGGCCGAGCCTCGCCCTGGGTGAACCACCTTCTTGATCATGGTATCTCCCCTGCCAGGTAAGTATGAGTTGGAACAGTCTGACACAGGATGGCCTTTCCCAGGCTCAGCCCCCTGGCTGACGGTGCCTCTGGGGGGGATAATAGCAGAGTTAGGTGCCTTGGGCAATTTGCTCATCCTCATTGGGCACTAAAAGTTGCTGCAATTTCAAAAACACTGGTGCAACTTGACACGCGTGACTGGTCCACACATTTTGCCTGTTTGGCGTCCTTGTTCCAGCGATCCATCGCTCGGCAAAATGGAAAAATAACACTCTGTCAACGGCCACTTGGCACGATGGCTCCGCCCAGTCTGAATGCAGCCAGAGAGGATGTGCCGCACAAAAGCCTGCCAGTAGGCATTCCAGCAATGGACGCGTCCGGACCACATTTCTCATGCAATGTCTCGGTGAGGAGGAGGAGGAGGAGACGCAATAAGGTTTGTGCCGTCTCCAGCAGGCCACGCCCACTCTGCCCTTTTACCGGGAAAACGGGTGACCTGCAGGCAACACACTGCGACGCAGCAGACAGCGGCGTACTGCAACACTGCCACTTTCAGGAGGGATTGAAAAGGTAACACAGGGAGCCCAAAGCAGCATTCAGAGGTCGAAGGCTGGCTCGGCGGCAAGCGCGGGAGAGGAGCACTCACTTTCTTTTTCTTCCACATTGTCATCAGAGTAGAGCGCGAACGCAGTCCACCACTACCACAAATTATGCAGTCGAGATTCCCACATTTGGGGAATTCGCAGGGGTCAGCACAGCCGGAGTGCAATGGCCGAGCCTCGCCCTGGGTGAACCACCTTCTTGATCATGGTATCTCCCCTGCCAGGTAAGTATGAGTTGGAACAGTCTGACACAGGATGGCCTTTCCCAGGCTCAGCCCCCTGGCTGACGGTGCCTCTGGGGGGGATAATAGCAGAGTTAGGTGCCTTGGGCAATTTGCTCATCCTCATTGGGCACTAAAAGTTGCTGCAATTTCAAAAACACTGGTGCAACTTGACACGGGTGACTGGTCCACACATTTTGCCTGTTTGGCGTCCTTGTTCCAGCGATCCATCGCTCGGCAAAATGGAAAAATAACACTCTGTCAACGGCCACTTGGCACGATGGCTCCGCCCAGTCTGAATGCAGCCAGAGAGGATGTGCCGCACAAAAGCCTGCCAGTAGGCATTCCAGCAATGGACGCGTCCGGACCACATTTCTCATGCAATGTCTCGGTGAGGAGGAGGAGGAGGAGACGCAATAAGGTTTGTGCCGTCTCCAGCAGGCCACGCCCACTCTGCCCTTTTACCGGGAAAACGGGTGACCTGCAGGCAACACACTGCGACGCAGCAGACAGCGGCGTACTGCAACACTGCCACTTTCAGGAGGGATTGAAATGGTAACACAGGGAGCCCAAAGCAGCATTCAGAGGTCGAAGGCTGGCTCTCCGACCGGCTCGGCGGCAAGCGCGGGAGACGAGCACTCACTTTCTTTTTCTTCCACATTGTCATCAGGGGAGAGCGCGAACGCAGTCCCCCACTACCACAAATTATGCAGTCGAGATTCCCACATTTGGGGAATTCGCAGGGGTCAGCACAGCCGGAGTGCAATGGCCGAGCCTCGCCCTGGGTGAACCACCTTCTTGATCATGGTATCTCCCCTGCCAGGTAAGTATGAGTTGGAACAGTCTGACACAGGATGGCCTTTCCCAGGCTCAGCCCCCTGGCTGACGGTGCCTCTGGGGGGATAATAGCAGAGTTAGGTGCCTTGGGCAATTTGCTCATCCTCATTGGGCACTAAAAGTTGCTGCAATTTCAAAAACACTGGTGCAACTTGACACGGGTGACTGGTCCACACATTCTGCCTGTTTGGCGTCCTTGTTCCAGCGATCCATCGCTCGGCAAATGGAAAAATAACACTCTGTCAACGGCCACTTGGCACGATGGCTCCGCCCAGTCTGAATGCAGCCAGAGAGGATGTGCCGCACAAAAGCCTGTCAGTAGGCATTCCAGCAATGGACGCGTCCGGACCACATTTCTCATGCAATGTCTCGGTGAGGAGGAGGAGGAGGAGACGCAATAAGGTTTGTGCCGTCTCCAGCAGGCCACGCCCACTCTGCCCTTTTACCGGGAAAACGGGTGACCTGCAGGCAACACACTGCGACGCAGCAGACAGCGGCGTACTGCAACACTGCCACTTTCAGGAGGGATTGAAATGGTAACACAGGGAGCCCAAAGCAGCATTCAGAGGTCGAAGGCTGGCTCTCCGACCGGCTCGGCGGCAAGCGCGGGAGACGAGCACTCACTTTCTTTTTCTTCCACATTGTCATCAGGGGAGAGCGCGAACGCAGTCCCCCACTACCACAAATTATGCAGTCAAGATTCCCACATTTGGGGAATTCGCAGGGGTCAGCACAGCCGGAGTGCAATGGCCGAGCCTCGCCCTGGGTGAACCACCTTCTTGATCATGGTATCTCCCCTGCCAGGTAAGTATGAGTTGGAACAGTCTGACACAGGATGGCCTTTCCCAGGCTCAGCCCCCTGGCTGACGGTGCCTCTGGGGGGGATAATAGCAGAGTTAGGTGCCTTGGGCAATTTGCTCATCCTCATTGGGCACTAAAAGTTGCTGCAATTTCAAAAACACTGGTGCAACTTGACACGTGTGACTGGTCCACACATTTTGCCTGTTTGGCGTCCTTGTTCCAGCGATCCATCGCTCGGCAAAATGGAAAAATAACACTCTGTCAACGGCCACTTGGCACGATGGCTCCGCCCAGTCTGAATGCAGCCAGAGAGGATGTGCCGCACAAAAGCCTGCCAGTAGGCATTCCAGCAATGGACGCGTCCGGACCACATTTCTCATGCAATGTCTCGGTGAGGAGGAGGAGGAGGAGACGCAATAAGGTTTGTGCCGTCTCCAGCAGGCCACGCCCACTCTGCCCTTTTACCGGGAAAACGGGTGACCTGCAGGCAACACACTGCGACGCAGCAGACAGCGGCGTACTGCAACACTGCCACTTTCAGGAGGGATTGAAAAGGTAACACAGGGAGCCCAAAGCAGCATTCAGAGGTCGAAGGCTGGCTCGGCGGCAAGCGCGGGAGACGAGCACTCACTTTCTTTTTCTTCCACATTGTCATCAGGGGAGAGCGCGAACGCAGTCCCCCACTACCACAAATTATGCAGTCGAGATTCCCACATTTGGGGAATTCGCAGGGGTCAGCACAGCTGGAGTGCAATGGCCGAGCCTCGCCCTGGGTGAACCACCTTCTTGATCATGGTATCTCCCCTGCCAGGTAAGTATGAGTTGGAACAGTCTGACACAGGATGGCCTTTCCCAGGCTCAGCCCCCTGGCTGACGGTGCCTCTGGGGGGGATAATAGCAGAGTTAGGTGCCTTGGGCAATTTGCTCATCCTCATTGGGCACTAAAAGTTGCTGCAATTTCAAAAACACTGGTGCAACTTGACACGGGTGACTGGTCCACACATTTTGCCTGTTTGGCGTCCTTGTTCCAGCGATCCATCGCTCGGCAAAATGGAAAAATAACACTCTGTCAACGGCCACTTGGCATGATGGCTCCGCCCAGTCTGAATGCAGCCAGAGAGGATGTGCCGCACAAAAGCCTGCCAGTAGGCATTCCAGCAATGGACGCGTCCGGACCACATTTCTCATGCAATGTCTCGGTGAGGAGGAGGAGGAGGAGGAGACGCAATAAGGTTTGTGCCGTCTCCAGCAGGCCACGCCCACTCTGCCCTTTTACCGGGAAAACGGGTGACCTGCAGGCAACACACTGCGACGCAGCAGACAGCGGCGTACTGCAACACTGCCACTTTCAGGAGGGATTGAAATGGTAACACAGGGAGCCCAAAGCAGCATTCAGAGGTCGAAGGCTGGCTCTCCGACCGGCTCGGCGGCAAGCGCGGGAGACGAGCACTCACTTTCTTTTTCTTCCACATTGTCATCAGGGGAGAGCGCGAACGCAGTCCCCCACTACCACAAATTATGCAGTCGAGATTCCCACATTTGGGGAATTCGCAGGGGTCAGCACAGCCGGAGTGCAATGGCCGAGCCTCGCCCTGGGTGAACAACCTTCTTGATCATGGTATCTCCCCTGCCAGGTAAGTATGAGTTGGAACAGTCTGACACAGGATGGCCTTTCCCAGGCTCAGCCCCCTGGCTGACGGTGCCTCTGGGGGGGATAATAGCAGAGTTAGGTGCCTTGGGCAATTTGCTCATCCTCATTGGGCACTAAAAGTTGCTGCAATTTCAAAAACACTGGTGCAACTTGACACGGGTGACTGGTCCACACATTTTGCCTGTTTGGCGTCCTTGTTCCAGCGATCCATCGCTCGGCAAAATGGAAAAATAACACTCTGTCAACGGCCACTTGGCACGATGGCTCCGCCCAGTCTGAATGCAGCCAGAGAGGATGTGCCGCACAAAAGCCTGCCAGTAGGCATTCCAGCAATGGACGCGTCCGGACCACATTTCTCATGCAATGTCTCGGTGAGGAGGAGGAGGAGGAGACGCAATAAGGTTTGTGCCGTCTCCAGCAGGCCACGCCCACTCTGCCCTTTTACCGGGAAAACGGGTGACCTGCAGGCAACACACTGCGACGCAGCAGACAGCGGCGTACTGCAACACTGCCACTTTCAGGAGGGATTGAAATGGTAACACAGGGAGCCCAAAGCAGCATTCAGAGGTCGAAGGCTGGCTCTCCGACCGGCTCGGCGGCAAGCGCGGGAGACGAGCACTCACTTTCTTTTTCTTCCACATTGTCATCAGGGGAGAGCGCGAACGCAGTCCCCCACTACCACAAATTATGCAGTCAAGATTCCCACATTTGGGGAATTCGCAGGGGTCAGCACAGCCGGAGTGCAATGGCCGAGCCTCGCCCTGGGTGAACCACCTTCTTGATCATGGTATCTCCCCTGCCAGGTAAGTATGAGTTGGAACAGTCTGACACAGGATGGCCTTTCCCAGGCTCAGCCCCCTGGCTGACGGTGCCTCTGGGGGGGATAATAGCAGAGTTAGGTGCCTTGGGCAATTTGCTCATCCTCATTGGGCACTAAAAGTTGCTGCAATTTCAAAAACACTGGTGCAACTTGACACGTGTGACTGGTCCACACATTTTGCCTGTTTGGCGTCCTTGTTCCAGCGATCCATCGCTCGGCAAAATGGAAAAATAACACTCTGTCAACGGCCACTTGGCACGATGGCTCCGCCCAGTCTGAATGCAGCCAGAGAGGATGTGCCGCACAAAAGCCTGCCAGTAGGCATTCCAGCAATGGACGCGTCCGGACCACATTTCTCATGCAATGTCTCGGTGAGGAGGAGGAGGAGGAGACGCAATAAGGTTTGTGCCGTCTCCAGCAGGCCACGCCCACTCTGCCCTTTTACCGGGAAAACGGGTGACCTGCAGGCAACACACTGCGACGCAGCAGACAGCGGCGTACTGCAACACTGCCACTTTCAGGAGGGATTGAAAAGGTAACACAGGGAGCCCAAAGCAGCATTCAGAGGTCGAAGGCTGGCTCGGCGGCAAGCGCGGGAGACGAGCACTCACTTTCTTTTTCTTCCACATTGTCATCAGGGGAGAGCGCGAACGCAGTCCCCCACTACCACAAATTATGCAGTCGAGATTCCCACATTTGGGGAATTCGCAGGGGTCAGCACAGCTGGAGTGCAATGGCCGAGCCTCGCCCTGGGTGAACCACCTTCTTGATCATGGTATCTCCCCTGCCAGGTAAGTATGAGTTGGAACAGTCTGACACAGGATGGCCTTTCCCAGGCTCAGCCCCCTGGCTGACGGTGCCTCTGGGGGGGATAATAGCAGAGTTAGGTGCCTTGGGCAATTTGCTCATCCTCATTGGGCACTAAAAGTTGCTGCAATTTCAAAAACACTGGTGCAACTTGACACGGGTGACTGGTCCACACATTTTGCCTGTTTGGCGTCCTTGTTCCAGCGATCCATCGCTCGGCAAAATGGAAAAATAACACTCTGTCAACGGCCACTTGGCATGATGGCTCCGCCCAGTCTGAATGCAGCCAGAGAGGATGTGCCGCACAAAAGCCTGCCAGTAGGCATTCCAGCAATGGACGCGTCCGGACCACATTTCTCATGCAATGTCTCGGTGAGGAGGAGGAGGAGGAGGAGACGCAATAAGGTTTGTGCCGTCTCCAGCAGGCCACGCCCACTCTGCCCTTTTACCGGGAAAACGGGTGACCTGCAGGCAACACACTGCGACGCAGCAGACAGCGGCGTACTGCAACACTGCCACTTTCAGGAGGGATTGAAATGGTAACACAGGGAGCCCAAAGCAGCATTCAGAGGTCGAAGGCTGGCTCTCCGACCGGCTCGGCGGCAAGCGCGGGAGACGAGCACTCACTTTCTTTTTCTTCCACATTGTCATCAGGGGAGAGCGCGAACGCAGTCCCCCACTACCACAAATTATGCAGTCGAGATTCCCACATTTGGGGAATTCGCAGGGGTCAGCACAGCCGGAGTGCAATGGCCGAGCCTCGCCCTGGGTGAACAACCTTCTTGATCATGGTATCTCCCCTGCCAGGTAAGTATGAGTTGGAACAGTCTGACACAGGATGGCCTTTCCCAGGCTCAGCCCCCTGGCTGACGGTGCCTCTGGGGGGGATAATAGCAGAGTTAGGTGCCTTGGGCAATTTGCTCATCCTCATTGGGCACTAAAAGTTGCTGCAATTTCAAAAACACTGGTGCAACTTGACACGGGTGACTGGTCCACACATTTTGCCTGTTTGGCGTCCTTGTTCCAGCGATCCATCGCTCGGCAAAATGGAAAAATAACACTCTGTCAACGGCCACTTGGCACGATGGCTCCGCCCAGTCTGAATGCAGCCAGAGAGGATGTGCCGCACAAAAGCCTGCCAGTAGGCATTCCAGCAATGGACGCGTCCGGACCACATTTCTCATGCAATGTCTCGGTGAGGAGGAGGAGGAGGAGACGCAATAAGGTTTGTGCCGTCTCCAGCAGGCCACGCCCACTCTGCCCTTTTACCGGGAAAACGGGTGACCTGCAGGCAACACACTGCGACGCAGCAGACAGCGGCGTACTGCAACACTGCCACTTTCAGGAGGGATTGAAATGGTAACACAGGGAGCCCAAAGCAGCATTCAGAGGTCGAAGGCTGGCTCTCCGACCGGCTCGGCGGCAAGCGCGGGAGACGAGCACTCACTTTCTTTTTCTTCCACATTGTCATCAGGGGAGAGCGCGAACGCAGTCCCCCACTACCACAAATTATGCAGTCAAGATTCCCACATTTGGGGAATTCGCAGGGGTCAGCACAGCCGGAGTGCAATGGCCGAGCCTCGCCCTGGGTGAACCACCTTCTTGATCATGGTATCTCCCCTGCCAGGTAAGTATGAGTTGGAACAGTCTGACACAGGATGGCCTTTCCCAGGCTCAGCCCCCTGGCTGACGGTGCCTCTGGGGGGGATAATAGCAGAGTTAGGTGCCTTGGGCAATTTGCTCATCCTCATTGGGCACTAAAAGTTGCTGCAATTTCAAAAACACTGGTGCAACTTGACACGTGTGACTGGTCCACACATTTTGCCTGTTTGGCGTCCTTGTTCCAGCGATCCATCGCTCGGCAAAATGGAAAAATAACACTCTGTCAACGGCCACTTGGCACGATGGCTCCGCCCAGTCTGAATGCAGCCAGAGAGGATGTGCCGCACAAAAGCCTGCCAGTAGGCATTCCAGCAATGGACGCGTCCGGACCACATTTCTCATGCAATGTCTCGGTGAGGAGGAGGAGGAGGAGACGCAATAAGGTTTGTGCCGTCTCCAGCAGGCCACGCCCACTCTGCCCTTTTACCGGGAAAACGGGTGACCTGCAGGCAACACACTGCGACGCAGCAGACAGCGGCGTACTGCAACACTGCCACTTTCAGGAGGGATTGAAAAGGTAACACAGGGAGCCCAAAGCAGCATTCAGAGGTCGAAGGCTGGCTCGGCGGCAAGCGCGGGAGACGAGCACTCACTTTCTTTTTCTTCCACATTGTCATCAGGGGAGAGCGCGAACGCAGTCCCCCACTACCACAAATTATGCAGTCGAGATTCCCACATTTGGGGAATTCGCAGGGGTCAGCACAGCTGGAGTGCAATGGCCGAGCCTCGCCCTGGGTGAACCACCTTCTTGATCATGGTATCTCCCCTGCCAGGTAAGTATGAGTTGGAACAGTCTGACACAGGATGGCCTTTCCCAGGCTCAGCCCCCTGGCTGACGGTGCCTCTGGGGGGGATAATAGCAGAGTTAGGTGCCTTGGGCAATTTGCTCATCCTCATTGGGCACTAAAAGTTGCTGCAATTTCAAAAACACTGGTGCAACTTGACACGGGTGACTGGTCCACACATTTTGCCTGTTTGGCGTCCTTGTTCCAGCGATCCATCGCTCGGCAAAATGGAAAAATAACACTCTGTCAACGGCCACTTGGCATGATGGCTCCGCCCAGTCTGAATGCAGCCAGAGAGGATGTGCCGCACAAAAGCCTGCCAGTAGGCATTCCAGCAATGGACGCGTCCGGACCACATTTCTCATGCAATGTCTCGGTGAGGAGGAGGAGGAGGAGGAGACGCAATAAGGTTTGTGCCGTCTCCAGCAGGCCACGCCCACTCTGCCCTTTTACCGGGAAAACGGGTGACCTGCAGGCAACACACTGCGACGCAGCAGACAGCGGCGTACTGCAACACTGCCACTTTCAGGAGGGATTGAAATGGTAACACAGGGAGCCCAAAGCAGCATTCAGAGGTCGAAGGCTGGCTCTCCGACCGGCTCGGCGGCAAGCGCGGGAGACGAGCACTCACTTTCTTTTTCTTCCACATTGTCATCAGGGGAGAGCGCGAACGCAGTCCCCCACTACCACAAATTATGCAGTCGAGATTCCCACATTTGGGGAATTCGCAGGGGTCAGCACAGCCGGAGTGCAATGGCCGAGCCTCGCCCTGGGTGAACAACCTTCTTGATCATGGTATCTCCCCTGCCAGGTAAGTATGAGTTGGAACAGTCTGACACAGGATGGCCTTTCCCAGGCTCAGCCCCCTGGCTGACGGTGCCTCTGGGGGGGATAATAGCAGAGTTAGGTGCCTTGGGCAATTTGCTCATCCTCATTGGGCACTAAAAGTTGCTGCAATTTCAAAAACACTGGTGCAACTTGACACGGGTGACTGGTCCACACATTTTGCCTGTTTGGCGTCCTTGTTCCAGCGATCCATCGCTCGGCAAAATGGAAAAATAACACTCTGTCAACGGCCACTTGGCACGATGGCTCCGCCCAGTCTGAATGCAGCCAGAGAGGATGTGCCGCACAAAAGCCTGCCAGTAGGCATTCCAGCAATGGACGCGTCCGGACCACATTTCTCATGCAATGTCTCGGTGAGGAGGAGGAGGAGGAGACGCAATAAGGTTTGTGCCGTCTCCAGCAGGCCACGCCCACTCTGCCCTTTTACCGGGAAAACGGGTGACCTGCAGGCAACACACTGCGACGCAGCAGACAGCGGCGTACTGCAACACTGCCACTTTCAGGAGGGATTGAAATGGTAACACAGCGAGCCCAAAGCAGCATTCAGAGGTCGAAGGCTGGCTCTCCGACCGGCTCGGCGGCAAGCGCGGGAGACGAGCACTCACTTTCTTTTTCTTCCACATTGTCATCAGGGGAGAGCGCGAACGCAGTCCCCCACTACCACAAATTATGCAGTCGAGATTCCCACATTTGGGGAATTCGCAGGGGTCAGCACAGCCGGAGTGCAATGGCCGAGCCTCGCCCTGGGTGAACCACCTTCTTGATCATGGTATCTCCCCTGCCAGGTAAGTATGAGTTGGAACAGTCTGACACAGGATGGCCTTTCCCAGGCTCAGCCCCCTGGCTGACGGTGCCTCTGGGGGGATAATAGCAGAGTTAGGTGCCTTGGGCAATTTGCTCATCCTCATTGGGCACTAAAAGTTGCTGCAATTTCAAAAACACTGGTGCAACTTGACACGGGTGACTGGTCCACACATTTTGCCTGTTTGGCGTCCTTGTTCCAGCGATCCATCGCTCGGCAAAATGGAAAAATAACACTCTGTCAACGGCCACTTGGCACGATGGCTCCGCCCAGTCTGAATGCAGCCAGAGAGGATGTGCCGCACAAAAGCCTGCCAGTAGGCATTCCAGCAATGGACGCGTCCGGACCACATTTCTCATGCAATGTCTCGGTGAGGAGGAGGAGGAGACGCAATAAGGTTTGTGCCGTCTCCAGCAGGCCACGCCCACTCTGCCCTTTTACCGGGAAAACGGGTGACCTGCAGGCAACACACTGCGACGCAGCAGACAGCGGCGTACTGCAACACTGCCACTTTCAGGAGGGATTGAAATGGTAACACAGGGAGCCCAAAGCAGCATTCAGAGGTCGAAGGCTGGCTCTCCGACCGGCTCGGCGGCAAGCGCGGGAGACGAGCACTCACTTTCTTTTTCTTCCACATTGTCATCAGGGGAGAGCGCGAACGCAGTCCCCCACTACCACAAATTATGCAGTCGAGATTCCCACATTTGGGGAATTCGCAGGGGTCAGCACAGCCGGAGTGCAATGGCCGAGCCTCGCCCTGGGTGAACCACCTTCTTGATCATGGTATCTCCCCTGCCAGGTAAGTATGAGTTGGAACAGTCTGACACAGGATGGCCTTTCCCAGGCTCAGCCCCCTGGCTGACGGTGCCTCTGGGGGGGATAATAGCAGAGTTAGGTGCCTTGGGCAATTTGCTCATCCTCATTGGGCACTAAAAGTTGCTGCAATTTCAAAAACACTGGTGCAACTTGACACGGGTGACTGGTCCACACATTTTGCCTGTTTGGCGTCCTTGTTCCAGCGATCCATCGCTCGGCAAAATGGAAAAATAACACTCTGTCAACGGCCACTTGGCACGATGGCTCCGCCCAGTCTGAATGCAGCCAGAGAGGATGTGCCGCACAAAAGCCTGCCAGTAGGCATTCCAGCAATGGACGCGTCCGGACCACATTTCTCATGCAATGTCTCGGTGAGGAGGAGGAGGAGACGCAATAAGGTTTGTGCCGTCTCCAGCAGGCCACGCCCACTCTGCCCTTTTACCGGGAAAACGGGTGACCTGCAGGCAACACACTGCGACGCAGCAGACAGCGGCGTACTGCAACACTGCCACTTTCAGGAGGGATTGAAAAGGTAACACAGGGAGCCCAAAGCAGCATTCAGAGGTCGAAGGCTGGCTCGGCGGCAAGCGCGGGAGACGAGCACTCACTTTCTTTTTCTTCCACATTGTCATCAGGGGAGAGCGCGAACGCAGTCCCCCACTACCACAAATTATGCAGTCGAGATTCCCACATTTGGGGAATTCGCAGGGGTCAGCACAGCTGGAGTGCAATGGCCGAGCCTCGCCCTGGGTGAACCACCTTCTTGATCATGGTATCTCCCCTGCCAGGTAAGTATGAGTTGGAACAGTCTGACACAGGATGGCCTTTCCCAGGCTCAGCCCCCTGGCTGACGGTGCCTCTGGGGGGGATAATAGCAGAGTTAGGTGCCTTGGGCAATTTGCTCATCCTCATTGGGCACTAAAAGTTGCTGCAATTTCAAAAACACTGGTGCAACTTGACACGGGTGACTGGTCCACACATTTTGCCTGTTTGGCGTCCTTGTTCCAGCGATCCATCGCTCGGCAAAATGGAAAAATAACACTCTGTCAACGGCCACTTGGCATGATGGCTCCGCCCAGTCTGAATGCAGCCAGAGAGGATGTGCCGCACAAAAGCCTGCCAGTAGGCATTCCAGCAATGGACGCGTCCGGACCACATTTCTCATGCAATGTCTCGGTGAGGAGGAGGAGGAGGAGGAGACGCAATAAGGTTTGTGCCGTCTCCAGCAGGCCACGCCCACTCTGCCCTTTTACCGGGAAAACGGGTGACCTGCAGGCAACACACTGCGACGCAGCAGACAGCGGCGTACTGCAACACTGCCACTTTCAGGAGGGATTGAAATGGTAACACAGGGAGCCCAAAGCAGCATTCAGAGGTCGAAGGCTGGCTCTCCGACCGGCTCGGCGGCAAGCGCGGGAGAGGAGCACTCACTTTCTTTTTCTTCCACATTGTCATCAGGGGAGAGCGCGAACGCAGTCCCCCACTACCACAAATTATGCAGTCGAGATTCCCACATTTGGGGAATTCGCAGGGGTCAGCACAGCCGGAGTGCAATGGCCGAGCCTCGCCCTGGGTGAACAACCTTCTTGATCATGGTATCTCCCCTGCCAGGTAAGTATGAGTTGGAACAGTCTGACACAGGATGGCCTTTCCCAGGCTCAGCCCCCTGGCTGACGGTGCCTCTGGGGGGGATAATAGCAGAGTTAGGTGCCTTGGGCAATTTGCTCATCCTCATTGGGCACTAAAAGTTGCTGCAATTTCAAAAACACTGGTGCAACTTGACACGGGTGACTGGTCCACACATTTTGCCTGTTTGGCGTCCTTGTTCCAGCGATCCATCGCTCGGCAAAATGGAAAAATAACACTCTGTCAACGGCCACTTGGCACGATGGCTCCGCCCAGTCTGAATGCAGCCAGAGAGGATGTGCCGCACAAAAGCCTGCCAGTAGGCATTCCAGCAATGGACGCGTCCGGACCACATTTCTCATGCAATGTCTCGGTGAGGAGGAGGAGGAGGAGACGCAATAAGGTTTGTGCCGTCTCCAGCAGGCCACGCCCACTCTGCCCTTTTACCGGGAAAACGGGTGACCTGCAGGCAACACACTGCGACGCAGCAGACAGCGGCGTACTGCAACACTGCCACTTTCAGGAGGGATTGAAATGGTAACACAGGGAGCCCAAAGCAGCATTCAGAGGTCGAAGGCTGGCTCTCCGACCGGCTCGGCGGCAAGCGCGGGAGACGAGCACTCACTTTCTTTTTCTTCCACATTGTCATCAGGGGAGAGCGCGAACGCAGTCCCCCACTACCACAAATTATGCAGTCAAGATTCCCACATTTGGGGAATTCGCAGGGGTCAGCACAGCCGGAGTGCAATGGCCGAGCCTCGCCCTGGGTGAACCACCTTCTTGATCATGGTATCTCCCCTGCCAGGTAAGTATGAGTTGGAACAGTCTGACACAGGATGGCCTTTCCCAGGCTCAGCCCCCTGGCTGACGGTGCCTCTGGGGGGGATAATAGCAGAGTTAGGTGCCTTGGGCAATTTGCTCATCCTCATTGGGCACTAAAAGTTGCTGCAATTTCAAAAACACTGGTGCAACTTGACACGTGTGACTGGTCCACACATTTTGCCTGTTTGGCGTCCTTGTTCCAGCGATCCATCGCTCGGCAAAATGGAAAAATAACACTCTGTCAACGGCCACTTGGCACGATGGCTCCGCCCAGTCTGAATGCAGCCAGAGAGGATGTGCCGCACAAAAGCCTGCCAGTAGGCATTCCAGCAATGGACGCGTCCGGACCACATTTCTCATGCAATGTCTCGGTGAGGAGGAGGAGGAGGAGACGCAATAAGGTTTGTGCCGTCTCCAGCAGGCCACGCCCACTCTGCCCTTTTACCGGGAAAACGGGTGACCTGCAGGCAACACACTGCGACGCAGCAGACAGCGGCGTACTGCAACACTGCCACTTTCAGGAGGGATTGAAAAGGTAACACAGGGAGCCCAAAGCAGCATTCAGAGGTCGAAGGCTGGCTCGGCGGCAAGCGCGGGAGACGAGCACTCACTTTCTTTTTCTTCCACATTGTCATCAGGGGAGAGCGCGAACGCAGTCCCCCACTACCACAAATTATGCAGTCGAGATTCCCACATTTGGGGAATTCGCAGGGGTCAGCACAGCTGGAGTGCAATGGCCGAGCCTCGCCCTGGGTGAACCACCTTCTTGATCATGGTATCTCCCCTGCCAGGTAAGTATGAGTTGGAACAGTCTGACACAGGATGGCCTTTCCCAGGCTCAGCCCCCTGGCTGACGGTGCCTCTGGGGGGGATAATAGCAGAGTTAGGTGCCTTGGGCAATTTGCTCATCCTCATTGGGCACTAAAAGTTGCTGCAATTTCAAAAACACTGGTGCAACTTGACACGGGTGACTGGTCCACACATTTTGCCTGTTTGGCGTCCTTGTTCCAGCGATCCATCGCTCGGCAAAATGGAAAAATAACACTCTGTCAACGGCCACTTGGCATGATGGCTCCGCCCAGTCTGAATGCAGCCAGAGAGGATGTGCCGCACAAAAGCCTGCCAGTAGGCATTCCAGCAATGGACGCGTCCGGACCACATTTCTCATGCAATGTCTCGGTGAGGAGGAGGAGGAGGAGGAGACGCAATAAGGTTTGTGCCGTCTCCAGCAGGCCACGCCCACTCTGCCCTTTTACCGGGAAAACGGGTGACCTGCAGGCAACACACTGCGACGCAGCAGACAGCGGCGTACTGCAACACTGCCACTTTCAGGAGGGATTGAAATGGTAACACAGGGAGCCCAAAGCAGCATTCAGAGGTCGAAGGCTGGCTCTCCGACCGGCTCGGCGGCAAGCGCGGGAGACGAGCACTCACTTTCTTTTTCTTCCACATTGTCATCAGGGGAGAGCGCGAACGCAGTCCCCCACTACCACAAATTATGCAGTCGAGATTCCCACATTTGGGGAATTCGCAGGGGTCAGCACAGCCGGAGTGCAATGGCCGAGCCTCGCCCTGGGTGAACAACCTTCTTGATCATGGTATCTCCCCTGCCAGGTAAGTATGAGTTGGAACAGTCTGACACAGGATGGCCTTTCCCAGGCTCAGCCCCCTGGCTGACGGTGCCTCTGGGGGGGATAATAGCAGAGTTAGGTGCCTTGGGCAATTTGCTCATCCTCATTGGGCACTAAAAGTTGCTGCAATTTCAAAAACACTGGTGCAACTTGACACGGGTGACTGGTCCACACATTTTGCCTGTTTGGCGTCCTTGTTCCAGCGATCCATCGCTCGGCAAAATGGAAAAATAACACTCTGTCAACGGCCACTTGGCACGATGGCTCCGCCCAGTCTGAATGCAGCCAGAGAGGATGTGCCGCACAAAAGCCTGCCAGTAGGCATTCCAGCAATGGACGCGTCCGGACCACATTTCTCATGCAATGTCTCGGTGAGGAGGAGGAGGAGGAGACGCAATAAGGTTTGTGCCGTCTCCAGCAGGCCACGCCCACTCTGCCCTTTTACCGGGAAAACGGGTGACCTGCAGGCAACACACTGCGACGCAGCAGACAGCGGCGTACTGCAACACTGCCACTTTCAGGAGGGATTGAAATGGTAACACAGCGAGCCCAAAGCAGCATTCAGAGGTCGAAGGCTGGCTCTCCGACCGGCTCGGCGGCAAGCGCGGGAGACGAGCACTCACTTTCTTTTTCTTCCACATTGTCATCAGGGGAGAGCGCGAACGCAGTCCCCCACTACCACAAATTATGCAGTCGAGATTCCCACATTTGGGGAATTCGCAGGGGTCAGCACAGCCGGAGTGCAATGGCCGAGCCTCGCCCTGGGTGAACCACCTTCTTGATCATGGTATCTCCCCTGCCAGGTAAGTATGAGTTGGAACAGTCTGACACAGGATGGCCTTTCCCAGGCTCAGCCCCCTGGCTGACGGTGCCTCTGGGGGGATAATAGCAGAGTTAGGTGCCTTGGGCAATTTGCTCATCCTCATTGGGCACTAAAAGTTGCTGCAATTTCAAAAACACTGGTGCAACTTGACACGGGTGACTGGTCCACACATTTTGCCTGTTTGGCGTCCTTGTTCCAGCGATCCATCGCTCGGCAAAATGGAAAAATAACACTCTGTCAACGGCCACTTGGCACGATGGCTCCGCCCAGTCTGAATGCAGCCAGAGAGGATGTGCCGCACAAAAGCCTGCCAGTAGGCATTCCAGCAATGGACGCGTCCGGACCACATTTCTCATGCAATGTCTCGGTGAGGAGGAGGAGGAGACGCAATAAGGTTTGTGCCGTCTCCAGCAGGCCACGCCCACTCTGCCCTTTTACCGGGAAAACGGGTGACCTGCAGGCAACACACTGCGACGCAGCAGACAGCGGCGTACTGCAACACTGCCACTTTCAGGAGGGATTGAAATGGTAACACAGGGAGCCCAAAGCAGCATTCAGAGGTCGAAGGCTGGCTCTCCGACCGGCTCGGCGGCAAGCGCGGGAGACGAGCACTCACTTTCTTTTTCTTCCACATTGTCATCAGGGGAGAGCGCGAACGCAGTCCCCCACTACCACAAATTATGCAGTCGAGATTCCCACATTTGGGGAATTCGCAGGGGTCAGCACAGCCGGAGTGCAATGGCCGAGACTCGCCCTGGGTGAACCACCTTCTTGATCATGGTATCTCCCCTGCCAGGTAAGTATGAGTTGGAACAGTCTGACACAGGATGGCCTTTCCCAGGCTCAGCCCCCTGGCTGACGGTGCCTCTGGGGGGGATAATAGCAGAGTTAGGTGCCTTGGGCAATTTGCTCATCCTCATTGGGCACTAAAAGTTGCTGCAATTTCAAAAACACTGGTGCAACTTGACACGGGTGACTGGTCCACACATTTTGCCTGTTTGGCGTCCTTGTTCCAGCGATCCATCGCTCGGCAAAATGGAAAAATAACACTCTGTCAACGGCCACTTGGCACGATGGCTCCGCCCAGTCTGAATGCAGCCAGAGAGGATGTGCCGCACAAAAGCCTGCCAGTAGGCATTCCAGCAATGGACGCGTCCGGACCACATTTCTCATGCAATGTCTCGGTGAGGAGGAGGAGGAGACGCAATAAGGTTTGTGCCGTCTCCAGCAGGCCACGCCCACTCTGCCCTTTTACCGGGAAAACGGGTGACCTGCAGGCAACACACTGCGACGCAGCAGACAGCGGCGTACTGCAACACTGCCACTTTCAGGAGGGATTGAAATGGTAACACAGGGAGCCCAAAGCAGCATTCAGAGGTCGAAGGCTGGCTCTCCGACCGGCTCGGCGGCAAGCGCGGGAGACGAGCACTCACTTTCTTTTTCTTCCACATTGTCATCAGGGGAGAGCGCGAACGCAGTCCCCCACTACCACAAATTATGCAGTCGAGATTCCCACATTTGGGGAATTCGCAGGGGTCAGCACAGCCGGAGTGCAATGGCCGAGCCTCGCCCTGGGTGAACCACCTTCTTGATCATGGTATCTCCCCTGCCAGGTAAGTATGAGTTGGAACAGTCTGACACAGGATGGCCTTTCCCAGGCTCAGCCCCCTGGCTGACGGTGCCTCTGGGGGGGATAATAGCAGAGTTAGGTGCCTTGGGCAATTTGCTCATCCTCATTGGGCACTAAAAGTTGCTGCAATTTCAAAAACACTGGTGCAACTTGACACGGGTGACTGGTCCACACATTTTGCCTGTTTGGCGTCCTTGTTCCAGCGATCCATCGCTCGGCAAAATGGAAAAATAACACTCTGTCAACGGCCACTTGGCACGATGGCTCCGCCCAGTCTGAATGCAGCCAGAGAGGATGTGCCGCACAAAAGCCTGCCAGTAGGCATTCCAGCAATGGACGCGTCCGGACCACATTTCTCATGCAATGTCTCGGTGAGGAGGAGGAGGAGGAGACGCAATAAGGTTTGTGCCGTCTCCAGCAGGCCACGCCCACTCTGCCCTTTTACCGGGAAAACGGGTGACCTGCAGGCAACACACTGCGACGCAGCAGACAGCGGCGTACTGCAACACTGCCACTTTCAGGAGGGATTGAAATGGTAACACAGCGAGCCCAAAGCAGCATTCAGAGGTCGAAGGCTGGCTCTCCGACCGGCTCGGCGGCAAGCGCGGGAGACGAGCACTCACTTTCTTTTTCTTCCACATTGTCATCAGGGGAGAGCGCGAACGCAGTCCCCCACTACCACAAATTATGCAGTCGAGATTCCCACATTTGGGGAATTCGCAGGGGTCAGCACAGCCGGAGTGCAATGGCCGAGCCTCACCCTGGGTGAACCACCTTCTTGATCATGGTATCTCCCCTGCCAGGTAAGTATGAGTTGGAACAGTCTGACACAGGATGGCCTTTCCCAGGCTCAGCCCCCTGGCTGACGGTGCCTCTGGGGGGGATAATAGCAGAGTTAGGTGCCTTGGGCAATTTGCTCATCCTCATTGGGCACTAAAAGTTGCTGCAATTTCAAAAACACTGGTGCAACTTGACACGGGTGACTGGTCCACACATTTTGCCTGTTTGGCGTCCTTGTTCCAGCGATCCATCGCTCGGCAAAATGGAAAAATAACACTCTGTCAACGGCCACTTGGCACGATGGCTCCGCCCAGTCTGAATGCAGCCAGAGAGGATGTGCCGCACAAAAGCCTGCCAGTAGGCATTCCAGCAATGGACGCGTCCGGACCACATTTCTCATGCAATGTCTCGGTGAGGAGGAGGAGGAGGAGACGCAATAAGGTTTGTGCCGTCTCCAGCAGGCCACGCCCACTCTGCCCTTTTACCGGGAAAACGGGTGACCTGCAGGCAACACACTGCGACGCAGCAGACAGCGGCGTACTGCAACACTGCCACTTTCAGGAGGGATTGAAATGGTAACACAGGGAGCCCAAAGCAGCATTCAGAGGTCGAAGGCTGGCTCTCCGACCGGCTCGGCGGCAAGCGCGGGAGACGAGCACTCACTTTCTTTTTCTTCCACATTGTCATCAGGGGAGAGCGCGAACGCAGTCCCCCACTACCACAAATTATGCAGTCGAGATTCCCACATTTGGGGAATTCGCAGGGGTCAGCACAGCCGGAGTGCAATGGCCGAGCCTCGCCCTGGGTGAACCACCTTCTTGATCATGGTATCTCCCCTGCCAGGTAAGTATGAGTTGGAACAGTCTGACACAGGATGGCCTTTCCCAGGCTCAGCCCCCTGGCTGACGGTGCCTCTGGGGGGGATAATAGCAGAGTTAGGTGCCTTGGGCAATTTGCTCATCCTCATTGGGCACTAAAAGTTGCTGCAATTTCAAAAACACTGGTGCAACTTGACACGGGTGACTGGTCCACACATTTTGCCTGTTTGGCGTCCTTGTTCCAGCGATCCATCGCTCGGCAAAATGGAAAAATAACACTCTGTCAACGGCCACTTGGCACGATGGCTCCGCCCAGTCTGAATGCAGCCAGAGAGGATGTGCCGCACAAAAGCCTGCCAGTAGGCATTCCAGCAATGGACGCGTCCGGACCACATTTCTCATGCAATGTCTCGGTGAGGAGGAGGAGGAGGAGACGCAATAAGGTTTGTGCCGTCTCCAGCAGGCCACGCCCACTCTGCCCTTTTACCGGGAAAACGGGTGACCTGCAGGCAACACACTGCGACGCAGCAGACAGCGGCGTACTGCAACACTGCCACTTTCAGGAGGGATTGAAATGGTAACACAGGGAGCCCAAAGCAGCATTCAGAGGTCGAAGGCTGGCTCTCCGACCGGCTCGGCGGCAAGCGCGGGAGACGAGCACTCACTTTCTTTTTCTTCCACATTGTCATCAGGGGAGAGCGCGAACGCAGTCCCCCACTACCACAAATTATGCAGTCGAGATTCCCACATTTGGGGAATTCGCAGGGGTCAGCACAGCCGGAGTGCAATGGCCGAGCCTCGCCCTGGGTGAACCACCTTCTTGATCATGGTATCTCCCCTGCCAGGTAAGTATGAGTTGGAACAGTCTGACACAGGATGGCCTTTCCCAGGCTCAGCCCCCTGGCTGACGGTGCCTCTGGGGGGGATAATAGCAGAGTTAGGTGCCTTGGGCAATTTGCTCATCCTCATTGGGCACTAAAAGTTGCTGCAATTTCAAAAACACTGGTGCAACTTGACACGGGTGACTGGTCCACACATTTTGCCTGTTTGGCGTCCTTGTTCCAGCGATCCATCGCTCGGCAAAATGGAAAAATAACACTCTGTCAACGGCCACTTGGCACGATGGCTCCGCCCAGTCTGAATGCAGCCAGAGAGGATGTGCCGCACAAAAGCCTGCCAGTAGGCATTCCAGCAATGGACGCGTCCGGACCACATTTCTCATGCAATGTCTCGGTGAGGAGGAGGAGGAGACGCAATAAGGTTTGTGCCGTCTCCAGCAGGCCACGCCCACTCTGCCCTTTTACCGGGAAAACGGGTGACCTGCAGGCAACACACTGCGACGCAGCAGACAGCGGCGTACTGCAACACTGCCACTTTCAGGAGGGATTGAAATGGTAACACAGGGAGCCCAAAGCAGCATTCAGAGGTCGAAGGCTGGCTCTCCGACCGGCTCGGCGGCAAGCGCGGGAGACGAGCACTCACTTTCTTTTTCTTCCACATTGTTATCAGGGGAGAGCGCGAACGCAGTCCCCCACTACCACAAATTATGCAGTCGAGATTCCCACATTTGGGGAATTCGCAGGGGTCAGCACAGCCGGAGTGCAATGGCCGAGCCTCGCCCTGGGTGAACCACCTTCTTGATCATGGTATCTCCCCTGCCAGGTAAGTATGAGTTGGAACAGTCTGACACAGGATGGCCTTTCCCAGGCTCAGCCCCCTGGCTGACGGTGCCTCTGGGGGGGATAATAGCAGAGTTAGGTGCCTTGGGCAATTTGCTCATCCTCATTGGGCACTAAAAGTTGCTGCAATTTCAAAAACACTGGTGCAACTTGACACGGGTGACTGGTCCACACATTTTGCCTGTTTGGCGTCCTTGTTCCAGCGATCCATCGCTCGGCAAAATGGAAAAATAACACTCTGTCAACGGCCACTTGGCACGATGGCTCCGCCCAGTCTGAATGCAGCCAGAGAGGATGTGCCGCACAAAAGCCTGCCAGTAGGCATTCCAGCAATGGACGCGTCCGGACCACATTTCTCATGCAATGTCTCGGTGAGGAGGAGGAGGAGACGCAATAAGGTTTGTGCCGTCTCCAGCAGGCCACGCCCACTCTGCCCTTTTACCGGGAAAACGGGTGACCTGCAGGCAACACACTGCGACGCAGCAGACAGCGGCGTACTGCAACACTGCCACTTTCAGGAGGGATTGAAATGGTAACACAGGGAGCCCAAAGCAGCATTCAGAGGTCGAAGGCTGGCTCTCCGACCGGCTCGGCGGCAAGCGCGGGAGACGAGCACTCACTTTCTTTTTCTTCCACATTGTCATCAGGGGAGAGCGCGAACGCAGTCCCCCACTACCACAAATTATGCAGTCGAGATTCCCACATTTGGGGAATTCGCAGGGGTCAGCACAGCCGGAGTGCAATGGCCGAGCCTCGCCCTGGGTGAACCACCTTCTTGATCATGGTATCTCCCCTGCCAGGTAAGTATGAGTTGGAACAGTCTGACACAGGATGGCCTTTCCCAGGCTCAGCCCCCTGGCTGACGGTGCCTCTGGGGGGGATAATAGCAGAGTTAGGTGCCTTGGGCAATTTGCTCATCCTCATTGGGCACTAAAAGTTGCTGCAATTTCAAAAACACTGGTGCAACTTGACACGGGTGACTGGTCCACACATTTTGCCTGTTTGGCGTCCTTGTTCCAGCGATCCATCGCTCGGCAAAATGGAAAAATAACACTCTGTCAACGGCCACTTGGCACGATGGCTCCGCCCAGTCTGAATGCAGCCAGAGAGGATGTGCCGCACAAAAGCCTGCCAGTAGGCATTCCAGCAATGGACGCGTCCGGACCACATTTCTCATGCAATGTCTCGGTGAGGAGGAGGAGGAGGAGACGCAATAAGGTTTGTGCCGTCTCCAGCAGGCCACGCCCACTCTGCCCTTTTACCGGGAAAACGGGTGACCTGCAGGCAACACACTGCGACGCAGCAGACAGCGGCGTACTGCAACACTGCCACTTTCAGGAGGGATTGAAATGGTAACACAGCGAGCCCAAAGCAGCATTCAGAGGTCGAAGGCTGGCTCTCCGACCGGCTCGGCGGCATGCGCGGGAGACGAGCACTCACTTTCTTTTTCTTCCACATTGTCATCAGGGGAGAGCGCGAACGCAGTCCCCCACTACCACAAATTATGCAGTCGAGATTCCCACATTTGGGGAATTCGCAGGGGTCAGCACAGCCGGAGTGCAATGGCCGAGCCTCGCCCTGGGTGAACCACCTTCTTGATCATGGTATCTCCCCTGCCAGGTAAGTATGAGTTGGAACAGTCTGACACAGGATGGCCTTTCCCAGGCTCAGCCCCCTGGCTGACGGTGCCTCTGGGGGGGATAATAGCAGAGTTAGGTGCCTTGGGCAATTTGCTCATCCTCATTGGGCACTAAAAGTTGCTGCAATTTCAAAAACACTGGTGCAACTTGACACGGGTGACTGGTCCACACATTTTGCCTGTTTGGCGTCCTTGTTCCAGCGATCCATCGCTCGGCAAAATGGAAAAATAACACTCTGTCAACGGCCACTTGGCACGATGGCTCCGCCCAGTCTGAATGCAGCCAGAGAGGATGTGCCGCACAAAAGCCTGCCAGTAGGCATTCCAGCAATGGACGCGTCCGGACCACATTTCTCATGCAATGTCTCGGTGAGGAGGAGGAGGAGGAGACGCAATAAGGTTTGTGCCGTCTCCAGCAGGCCACGCCCACTCTGCCCTTTTACCGGGAAAACGGGTGACCTGCAGGCAACACACTGCGACGCAGCAGACAGCGGCGTACTGCAACACTGCCACTTTCAGGAGGGATTGAAATGGTAACACAGCGAGCCCAAAGCAGCATTCAGAGGTCGAAGGCTGGCTCTCCGACCGGCTCGGCGGCAAGCGCGGGAGACGAGCACTCACTTTCTTTTTCTTCCACATTGTCATCAGGGGAGAGCGCGAACGCAGTCCCCCACTACCACAAATTATGCAGTCGAGATTCCCACATTTGGGGAATTCGCAGGGGTCAGCACAGCCGGAGTGCAATGGCCGAGCCTCGCCCTGGGTGAACCACCTTCTTGATCATGGTATCTCCCCTGCCAGGTAAGTATGAGTTGGAACAGTCTGACACAGGATGGCCTTTCCCAGGCTCAGCCCCCTGGCTGACGGTGCCTCTGGGGGGGATAATAGCAGAGTTAGGTGCCTTGGGCAATTTGCTCATCCTCATTGGGCACTAAAAGTTGCTGCAATTTCAAAAACACTGGTGCAACTTGACACGGGTGACTGGTCCACACATTTTGCCTGTTTGGCGTCCTTGTTCCAGCGATCCATCGCTCGGCAAAATGGAAAAATAACACTCTGTCAACGGCCACTTGGCACGATGGCTCCGCCCAGTCTGAATGCAGCCAGAGAGGATGTGCCGCACAAAAGCCTGCCAGTAGGCATTCCAGCAATGGACGCGTCCGGACCACATTTCTCATGCAATGTCTCGGTGAGGAGGAGGAGGAGGAGACGCAATAAGGTTTGTGCCGTCTCCAGCAGGCCACGCCCACTCTGCCCTTTTACCGGGAAAACGGGTGACCTGCAGGCAACACACTGCGTCGCAGCAGACAGCGGCGTACTGCAACACTGCCACTTTCAGGAGGGATTGAAATGGTAACACAGCGAGCCCAAAGCAGCATTCAGAGGTCGAAGGCTGGCTCTCCGACCGGCTCGGCGGCAAGCGCGGGAGACGAGCACTCACTTTCTTTTTCTTCCACATTGTCATCAGGGGAGAGCGCGAACGCAGTCCCCCACTACCACAAATTATGCAGTCGAGATTCCCACATTTGGGGAATTCGCAGGGGTCAGCACAGCCGGAGTGCAATGGCCGAGCCTCGCCCTGGGTGAACCACCTTCTTGATCATGGTATCTCCCCTGCCAGGTAAGTATGAGTTGGAACAGTCTGACACAGGATGGCCTTTCCCAGGCTCAGCCCCCTGGCTGACGGTGCCTCTGGGGGGGATAATAGCAGAGTTAGGTGCCTTGGGCAATTTGCTCATCCTCATTGGGCACTAAAAGTTGCTGCAATTTCAAAAACACTGGTGCAACTTGACACGGGTGACTGGTCCACACATTTTGCCTGTTTGGCGTCCTTGTTCCAGCGATCCATCGCTCGGCAAAATGGAAAAATAACACTCTGTCAACGGCCACTTGGCACGATGGCTCCGCCCAGTCTGAATGCAGCCAGAGAGGATGTGCCGCACAAAAGCCTGCCAGTAGGCATTCCAGCAATGGACGCGTCCGGACCACATTTCTCATGCAATGTCTCGGTGAGGAGGAGGAGGAGGAGACGCAATAAGGTTTGTGCCGTCTCCAGCAGGCCACGCCCACTCTGCCCTTTTACCGGGAAAACGGGTGACCTGCAGGCAACACACTGCGACGCAGCAGACAGCGGCGTACTGCAACACTGCCACTTTCAGGAGGGATTGAAATGGTAACACAGCGAGCCCAAAGCAGCATTCAGAGGTCGAAGGCTGGCTCTCCGACCGGCTCGGCGGCAAGCGCGGGAGACGAGCACTCACTTTCTTTTTCTTCCACATTGTCATCAGGGGAGAGCGCGAACGCAGTCCCCCACTACCACAAATTATGCAGTCGAGATTCCCACATTTGGGGAATTCGCAGGGGTCAGCACAGCCGGAGTGCAATGGCCGAGCCTCGCCCTGGGTGAACCACCTTCTTGATCATGGTATCTCCCCTGCCAGGTAAGTATGAGTTGGAACAGTCTGACACAGGATGGCCTTTCCCAGGCTCAGCCCCCTGGCTGACGGTGCCTCTGGGGGGGATAATAGCAGAGTTAGGTGCCTTGGGCAATTTGCTCATCCTCATTGGGCACTAAAAGTTGCTGCAATTTCAAAAACACTGGTGCAACTTGACACGGGTGACTGGTCCACACATTTTGCCTGTTTGGCGTCCTTGTTCCAGCGATCCATCGCTCGGCAAAATGGAAAAATAACACTCTGTCAACGGCCACTTGGCACGATGGCTCCGCCCAGTCTGAATGCAGCCAGAGAGGATGTGCCGCACAAAAGCCTGCCAGTAGGCATTCCAGCAATGGACGCGTCCGGACCACATTTCTCATGCAATGTCTCGGTGAGGAGGAGGAGGAGGAGACGCAATAAGGTTTGTGCCGTCTCCAGCAGGCCACGCCCACTCTGCCCTTTTACCGGGAAAACGGGTGACCTGCAGGCAACACACTGCGACGCAGCAGACAGCGGCGTACTGCAACACTGCCACTTTCAGGAGGGATTGAAATGGTAACACAGGGAGCCCAAAGCAGCATTCAGAGGTCGAAGGCTGGCTCTCCGACCGGCTCGGCGGCAAGCGCGGGAGACGAGCACTCACTTTCTTTTTCTTCCACATTGTCATCAGGGGAGAGCGCGAACGCAGTCCCCCACTACCACAAATTATGCAGTCGAGATTCCCACATTTGGGGAATTCGCAGGGGTCAGCACAGCCGGAGTGCAATGGCCGAGCCTCGCCCTGGGTGAACCACCTTCTTGATCATGGTATCTCCCCTGCCAGGTAAGTATGAGTTGGAACAGTCTGACACAGGATGGCCTTTCCCAGGCTCAGCCCCCTGGCTGACGGTGCCTCTGGGGGGGATAATAGCAGAGTTAGGTGCCTTGGGCAATTTGCTCATCCTCATTGGGCACTAAAAGTTGCTGCAATTTCAAAAACACTGGTGCAACTTGACACGGGTGACTGGTCCACACATTTTGCCTGTTTGGCGTCCTTGTTCCAGCGATCCATCGCTCGGCAAAATGGAAAAATAACACTCTGTCAACGGCCACTTGGCACGATGGCTCCGCCCAGTCTGAATGCAGCCAGAGAGGATGTGCCGCACAAAAGCCTGCCAGTAGGCATTCCAGCAATGGACGCGTCCGGACCACATTTCTCATGCAATGTCTCGGTGAGGAGGAGGAGGAGGAGACGCAATAAGGTTTGTGCCGTCTCCAGCAGGCCACGCCCACTCTGCCCTTTTACCGGGAAAACGGGTGACCTGCAGGCAACACACTGCGACGCAGCAGACAGCGGCGTACTGCAACACTGCCACTTTCAGGAGGGATTGAAATGGTAACACAGCGAGCCCAAAGCAGCATTCAGAGGTCGAAGGCTGGCTCTCCGACCGGCTCGGCGGCAAGCGCGGGAGACGAGCACTCACTTTCTTTTTCTTCCACATTGTCATCAGGGGAGAGCGCGAACGCAGTCCCCCACTACCACAAATTATGCAGTCGAGATTCCCACATTTGGGGAATTCGCAGGGGTCAGCACAGCCGGAGTGCAATGGCCGAGCCTCACCCTGGGTGAACCACCTTCTTGATCATGGTATCTCCCCTGCCAGGTAAGTATGAGTTGGAACAGTCTGACACAGGATGGCCTTTCCCAGGCTCAGCCCCCTGGCTGACGGTGCCTCTGGGGGGGATAATAGCAGAGTTAGGTGCCTTGGGCAATTTGCTCATCCTCATTGGGCACTAAAAGTTGCTGCAATTTCAAAAACACTGGTGCAACTTGACACGGGTGACTGGTCCACACATTTTGCCTGTTTGGCGTCCTTGTTCCAGCGATCCATCGCTCGGCAAAATGGAAAAATAACACTCTGTCAACGGCCACTTGGCACGATGGCTCCGCCCAGTCTGAATGCAGCCAGAGAGGATGTGCCGCACAAAAGCCTGCCAGTAGGCATTCCAGCAATGGACGCGTCCGGACCACATTTCTCATGCAATGTCTCGGTGAGGAGGAGGAGGAGGAGACGCAATAAGGTTTGTGCCGTCTCCAGCAGGCCACGCCCACTCTGCCCTTTTACCGGGAAAACGGGTGACCTGCAGGCAACACACTGCGACGCAGCAGACAGCGGCGTACTGCAACACTGCCACTTTCAGGAGGGATTGAAATGGTAACACAGGGAGCCCAAAGCAGCATTCAGAGGTCGAAGGCTGGCTCTCCGACCGGCTCGGCGGCAAGCGCGGGAGACGAGCACTCACTTTCTTTTTCTTCCACATTGTCATCAGGGGAGAGCGCGAACGCAGTCCCCCACTACCACAAATTATGCAGTCGAGATTCCCACATTTGGGGAATTCGCAGGGGTCAGCACAGCCGGAGTGCAATGGCCGAGCCTCGCCCTGGGTGAACCACCTTCTTGATCATGGTATCTCCCCTGCCAGGTAAGTATGAGTTGGAACAGTCTGACACAGGATGGCCTTTCCCAGGCTCAGCCCCCTGGCTGACGGTGCCTCTGGGGGGGATAATAGCAGAGTTAGGTGCCTTGGGCAATTTGCTCATCCTCATTGGGCACTAAAAGTTGCTGCAATTTCAAAAACACTGGTGCAACTTGACACGGGTGACTGGTCCACACATTTTGCCTGTTTGGCGTCCTTGTTCCAGCGATCCATCGCTCGGCAAAATGGAAAAATAACACTCTGTCAACGGCCACTTGGCACGATGGCTCCGCCCAGTCTGAATGCAGCCAGAGAGGATGTGCCGCACAAAAGCCTGCCAGTAGGCATTCCAGCAATGGACGCGTCCGGACCACATTTCTCATGCAATGTCTCGGTGAGGAGGAGGAGGAGACGCAATAAGGTTTGTGCCGTCTCCAGCAGGCCACGCCCACTCTGCCCTTTTACCGGGAAAACGGGTGACCTGCAGGCAACACACTGCGACGCAGCAGACAGCGGCGTACTGCAACACTGCCACTTTCAGGAGGGATTGAAATGGTAACACAGGGAGCCCAAAGCAGCATTCAGAGGTCGAAGGCTGGCTCTCCGACCGGCTCGGCGGCAAGCGCGGGAGACGAGCACTCACTTTCTTTTTCTTCCACATTGTTATCAGGGGAGAGCGCGAACGCAGTCCCCCACTACCACAAATTATGCAGTCGAGATTCCCACATTTGGGGAATTCGCAGGGGTCAGCACAGCCGGAGTGCAATGGCCGAGCCTCGCCCTGGGTGAACCACCTTCTTGATCATGGTATCTCCCCTGCCAGGTAAGTATGAGTTGGAACAGTCTGACACAGGATGGCCTTTCCCAGGCTCAGCCCCCTGGCTGACGGTGCCTCTGGGGGGGATAATAGCAGAGTTAGGTGCCTTGGGCAATTTGCTCATCCTCATTGGGCACTAAAAGTTGCTGCAATTTCAAAAACACTGGTGCAACTTGACACGGGTGACTGGTCCACACATTTTGCCTGTTTGGCGTCCTTGTTCCAGCGATCCATCGCTCGGCAAAATGGAAAAATAACACTCTGTCAACGGCCACTTGGCACGATGGCTCCGCCCAGTCTGAATGCAGCCAGAGAGGATGTGCCGCACAAAAGCCTGCCAGTAGGCATTCCAGCAATGGACGCGTCCGGACCACATTTCTCATGCAATGTCTCGGTGAGGAGGAGGAGGAGACGCAATAAGGTTTGTGCCGTCTCCAGCAGGCCACGCCCACTCTGCCCTTTTACCGGGAAAACGGGTGACCTGCAGGCAACACACTGCGACGCAGCAGACAGCGGCGTACTGCAACACTGCCACTTTCAGGAGGGATTGAAATGGTAACACAGGGAGCCCAAAGCAGCATTCAGAGGTCGAAGGCTGGCTCTCCGACCGGCTCGGCGGCAAGCGCGGGAGACGAGCACTCACTTTCTTTTTCTTCCACATTGTCATCAGGGGAGAGCGCGAACGCAGTCCCCCACTACCACAAATTATGCAGTCGAGATTCCCACATTTGGGGAATTCGCAGGGGTCAGCACAGCCGGAGTGCAATGGCCGAGCCTCGCCCTGGGTGAACCACCTTCTTGATCATGGTATCTCCCCTGCCAGGTAAGTATGAGTTGGAACAGTCTGACACAGGATGGCCTTTCCCAGGCTCAGCCCCCTGGCTGACGGTGCCTCTGGGGGGGATAATAGCAGAGTTAGGTGCCTTGGGCAATTTGCTCATCCTCATTGGGCACTAAAAGTTGCTGCAATTTCAAAAACACTGGTGCAACTTGACACGGGTGACTGGTCCACACATTTTGCCTGTTTGGCGTCCTTGTTCCAGCGATCCATCGCTCGGCAAAATGGAAAAATAACACTCTGTCAACGGCCACTTGGCACGATGGCTCCGCCCAGTCTGAATGCAGCCAGAGAGGATGTGCCGCACAAAAGCCTGCCAGTAGGCATTCCAGCAATGGACGCGTCCGGACCACATTTCTCATGCAATGTCTCGGTGAGGAGGAGGAGGAGGAGACGCAATAAGGTTTGTGCCGTCTCCAGCAGGCCACGCCCACTCTGCCCTTTTACCGGGAAAACGGGTGACCTGCAGGCAACACACTGCGACGCAGCAGACAGCGGCGTACTGCAACACTGCCACTTTCAGGAGGGATTGAAATGGTAACACAGCGAGCCCAAAGCAGCATTCAGAGGTCGAAGGCTGGCTCTCCGACCGGCTCGGCGGCATGCGCGGGAGACGAGCACTCACTTTCTTTTTCTTCCACATTGTCATCAGGGGAGAGCGCGAACGCAGTCCCCCACTACCACAAATTATGCAGTCGAGATTCCCACATTTGGGGAATTCGCAGGGGTCAGCACAGCCGGAGTGCAATGGCCGAGCCTCGCCCTGGGTGAACCACCTTCTTGATCATGGTATCTCCCCTGCCAGGTAAGTATGAGTTGGAACAGTCTGACACAGGATGGCCTTTCCCAGGCTCAGCCCCCTGGCTGACGGTGCCTCTGGGGGGGATAATAGCAGAGTTAGGTGCCTTGGGCAATTTGCTCATCCTCATTGGGCACTAAAAGTTGCTGCAATTTCAAAAACACTGGTGCAACTTGACACGGGTGACTGGTCCACACATTTTGCCTGTTTGGCGTCCTTGTTCCAGCGATCCATCGCTCGGCAAAATGGAAAAATAACACTCTGTCAACGGCCACTTGGCACGATGGCTCCGCCCAGTCTGAATGCAGCCAGAGAGGATGTGCCGCACAAAAGCCTGCCAGTAGGCATTCCAGCAATGGACGCGTCCGGACCACATTTCTCATGCAATGTCTCGGTGAGGAGGAGGAGGAGGAGACGCAATAAGGTTTGTGCCGTCTCCAGCAGGCCACGCCCACTCTGCCCTTTTACCGGGAAAACGGGTGACCTGCAGGCAACACACTGCGACGCAGCAGACAGCGGCGTACTGCAACACTGCCACTTTCAGGAGGGATTGAAATGGTAACACAGCGAGCCCAAAGCAGCATTCAGAGGTCGAAGGCTGGCTCTCCGACCGGCTCGGCGGCAAGCGCGGGAGACGAGCACTCACTTTCTTTTTCTTCCACATTGTCATCAGGGGAGAGCGCGAACGCAGTCCCCCACTACCACAAATTATGCAGTCGAGATTCCCACATTTGGGGAATTCGCAGGGGTCAGCACAGCCGGAGTGCAATGGCCGAGCCTCGCCCTGGGTGAACCACCTTCTTGATCATGGTATCTCCCCTGCCAGGTAAGTATGAGTTGGAACAGTCTGACACAGGATGGCCTTTCCCAGGCTCAGCCCCCTGGCTGACGGTGCCTCTGGGGGGGATAATAGCAGAGTTAGGTGCCTTGGGCAATTTGCTCATCCTCATTGGGCACTAAAAGTTGCTGCAATTTCAAAAACACTGGTGCAACTTGACACGGGTGACTGGTCCACACATTTTGCCTGTTTGGCGTCCTTGTTCCAGCGATCCATCGCTCGGCAAAATGGAAAAATAACACTCTGTCAACGGCCACTTGGCACGATGGCTCCGCCCAGTCTGAATGCAGCCAGAGAGGATGTGCCGCACAAAAGCCTGCCAGTAGGCATTCCAGCAATGGACGCGTCCGGACCACATTTCTCATGCAATGTCTCGGTGAGGAGGAGGAGGAGGAGACGCAATAAGGTTTGTGCCGTCTCCAGCAGGCCACGCCCACTCTGCCCTTTTACCGGGAAAACGGGTGACCTGCAGGCAACACACTGCGTCGCAGCAGACAGCGGCGTACTGCAACACTGCCACTTTCAGGAGGGATTGAAATGGTAACACAGCGAGCCCAAAGCAGCATTCAGAGGTCGAAGGCTGGCTCTCCGACCGGCTCGGCGGCAAGCGCGGGAGACGAGCACTCACTTTCTTTTTCTTCCACATTGTCATCAGGGGAGAGCGCGAACGCAGTCCCCCACTACCACAAATTATGCAGTCGAGATTCCCACATTTGGGGAATTCGCAGGGGTCAGCACAGCCGGAGTGCAATGGCCGAGCCTCGCCCTGGGTGAACCACCTTCTTGATCATGGTATCTCCCCTGCCAGGTAAGTATGAGTTGGAACAGTCTGACACAGGATGGCCTTTCCCAGGCTCAGCCCCCTGGCTGACGGTGCCTCTGGGGGGGATAATAGCAGAGTTAGGTGCCTTGGGCAATTTGCTCATCCTCATTGGGCACTAAAAGTTGCTGCAATTTCAAAAACACTGGTGCAACTTGACACGGGTGACTGGTCCACACATTTTGCCTGTTTGGCGTCCTTGTTCCAGCGATCCATCGCTCGGCAAAATGGAAAAATAACACTCTGTCAACGGCCACTTGGCACGATGGCTCCGCCCAGTCTGAATGCAGCCAGAGAGGATGTGCCGCACAAAAGCCTGCCAGTAGGCATTCCAGCAATGGACGCGTCCGGACCACATTTCTCATGCAATGTCTCGGTGAGGAGGAGGAGGAGGAGACGCAATAAGGTTTGTGCCGTCTCCAGCAGGCCACGCCCACTCTGCCCTTTTACCGGGAAAACGGGTGACCTGCAGGCAACACACTGCGACGCAGCAGACAGCGGCGTACTGCAACACTGCCACTTTCAGGAGGGATTGAAATGGTAACACAGCGAGCCCAAAGCAGCATTCAGAGGTCGAAGGCTGGCTCTCCGACCGGCTCGGCGGCAAGCGCGGGAGACGAGCACTCACTTTCTTTTTCTTCCACATTGTCATCAGGGGAGAGCGCGAACGCAGTCCCCCACTACCACAAATTATGCAGTCGAGATTCCCACATTTGGGGAATTCGCAGGGGTCAGCACAGCCGGAGTGCAATGGCCGAGCCTCGCCCTGGGTGAACCACCTTCTTGATCATGGTATCTCCCCTGCCAGGTAAGTATGAGTTGGAACAGTCTGACACAGGATGGCCTTTCCCAGGCTCAGCCCCCTGGCTGACGGTGCCTCTGGGGGGGATAATAGCAGAGTTAGGTGCCTTGGGCAATTTGCTCATCCTCATTGGGCACTAAAAGTTGCTGCAATTTCAAAAACACTGGTGCAACTTGACACGGGTGACTGGTCCACACATTTTGCCTGTTTGGCGTCCTTGTTCCAGCGATCCATCGCTCGGCAAAATGGAAAAATAACACTCTGTCAACGGCCACTTGGCACGATGGCTCCGCCCAGTCTGAATGCAGCCAGAGAGGATGTGCCGCACAAAAGCCTGCCAGTAGGCATTCCAGCAATGGACGCGTCCGGACCACATTTCTCATGCAATGTCTCGGTGAGGAGGAGGAGGAGGAGACGCAATAAGGTTTGTGCCGTCTCCAGCAGGCCACGCCCACTCTGCCCTTTTACCGGGAAAACGGGTGACCTGCAGGCAACACACTGCGACGCAGCAGACAGCGGCGTACTGCAACACTGCCACTTTCAGGAGGGATTGAAATGGTAACACAGGGAGCCCAAAGCAGCATTCAGAGGTCGAAGGCTGGCTCTCCGACCGGCTCGGCGGCAAGCGCGGGAGACGAGCACTCACTTTCTTTTTCTTCCACATTGTCATCAGGGGAGAGCGCGAACGCAGTCCCCCACTACCACAAATTATGCAGTCGAGATTCCCACATTTGGGGAATTCGCAGGGGTCAGCACAGCCGGAGTGCAATGGCCGAGCCTCGCCCTGGGTGAACCACCTTCTTGATCATGGTATCTCCCCTGCCAGGTAAGTATGAGTTGGAACAGTCTGACACAGGATGGCCTTTCCCAGGCTCAGCCCCCTGGCTGACGGTGCCTCTGGGGGGGATAATAGCAGAGTTAGGTGCCTTGGGCAATTTGCTCATCCTCATTGGGCACTAAAAGTTGCTGCAATTTCAAAAACACTGGTGCAACTTGACACGGGTGACTGGTCCACACATTTTGCCTGTTTGGCGTCCTTGTTCCAGCGATCCATCGCTCGGCAAAATGGAAAAATAACACTCTGTCAACGGCCACTTGGCACGATGGCTCCGCCCAGTCTGAATGCAGCCAGAGAGGATGTGCCGCACAAAAGCCTGCCAGTAGGCATTCCAGCAATGGACGCGTCCGGACCACATTTCTCATGCAATGTCTCGGTGAGGAGGAGGAGGAGACGCAATAAGGTTTGTGCCGTCTCCAGCAGGCCACGCCCACTCTGCCCTTTTACCGGGAAAACGGGTGACCTGCAGGCAACACACTGCGACGCAGCAGACAGCGGCGTACTGCAACACTGCCACTTTCAGGAGGGATTGAAATGGTAACACAGGGAGCCCAAAGCAGCATTCAGAGGTCGAAGGCTGGCTCTCCGACCGGCTCGGCGGCAAGCGCGGGAGACGAGCACTCACTTTCTTTTTCTTCCACATTGTCATCAGGGGAGAGCGCGAACGCAGTCCCCCACTACCACAAATTATGCAGTCGAGATTCCCACATTTGGGGAATTCGCAGGGGTCAGCACAGCCGGAGTGCAATGGCCGAGCCTCGCCCTGGGTGAACCACCTTCTTGATCATGGTATCTCCCCTGCCAGGTAAGTATGAGTTGGAACAGTCTGACACAGGATGGCCTTTCCCAGGCTCAGCCCCCTGGCTGACGGTGCCTCTGGGGGGGATAATAGCAGAGTTAGGTGCCTTGGGCAATTTGCTCATCCTCATTGGGCACTAAAAGTTGCTGCAATTTCAAAAACACTGGTGCAACTTGACACGGGTGACTGGTCCACACATTTTGCCTGTTTGGCGTCCTTGTTCCAGCGATCCATCGCTCGGCAAAATGGAAAAATAACACTCTGTCAACGGCCACTTGGCACGATGGCTCCGCCCAGTCTGAATGCAGCCAGAGAGGATGTGCCGCACAAAAGCCTGCCAGTAGGCATTCCAGCAATGGACGCGTCCGGACCACATTTCTCATGCAATGTCTCGGTGAGGAGGAGGAGGAGGAGACGCAATAAGGTTTGTGCCGTCTCCAGCAGGCCACGCCCACTCTGCCCTTTTACCGGGAAAACGGGTGACCTGCAGGCAACACACTGCGACGCAGCAGACAGCGGCGTACTGCAACACTGCCACTTTCAGGAGGGATTGAAATGGTAACACAGCGAGCCCAAAGCAGCATTCAGAGGTCGAAGGCTGGCTCTCCGACCGGCTCGGCGGCAAGCGCGGGAGACGAGCACTCACTTTCTTTTTCTTCCACATTGTCATCAGGGGAGAGCGCGAACGCAGTCCCCCACTACCACAAATTATGCAGTCGAGATTCCCACATTTGGGGAATTCGCAGGGGTCAGCACAGCCGGAGTGCAATGGCCGAGCCTCACCCTGGGTGAACCACCTTCTTGATCATGGTATCTCCCCTGCCAGGTAAGTATGAGTTGGAACAGTCTGACACAGGATGGCCTTTCCCAGGCTCAGCCCCCTGGCTGACGGTGCCTCTGGGGGGGATAATAGCAGAGTTAGGTGCCTTGGGCAATTTGCTCATCCTCATTGGGCACTAAAAGTTGCTGCAATTTCAAAAACACTGGTGCAACTTGACACGGGTGACTGGTCCACACATTTTGCCTGTTTGGCGTCCTTGTTCCAGCGATCCATCGCTCGGCAAAATGGAAAAATAACACTCTGTCAACGGCCACTTGGCACGATGGCTCCGCCCAGTCTGAATGCAGCCAGAGAGGATGTGCCGCACAAAAGCCTGCCAGTAGGCATTCCAGCAATGGACGCGTCCGGACCACATTTCTCATGCAATGTCTCGGTGAGGAGGAGGAGGAGGAGACGCAATAAGGTTTGTGCCGTCTCCAGCAGGCCACGCCCACTCTGCCCTTTTACCGGGAAAACGGGTGACCTGCAGGCAACACACTGCGACGCAGCAGACAGCGGCGTACTGCAACACTGCCACTTTCAGGAGGGATTGAAATGGTAACACAGGGAGCCCAAAGCAGCATTCAGAGGTCGAAGGCTGGCTCTCCGACCGGCTCGGCGGCAAGCGCGGGAGACGAGCACTCACTTTCTTTTTCTTCCACATTGTCATCAGGGGAGAGCGCGAACGCAGTCCCCCACTACCACAAATTATGCAGTCGAGATTCCCACATTTGGGGAATTCGCAGGGGTCAGCACAGCCGGAGTGCAATGGCCGAGCCTCGCCCTGGGTGAACCACCTTCTTGATCATGGTATCTCCCCTGCCAGGTAAGTATGAGTTGGAACAGTCTGACACAGGATGGCCTTTCCCAGGCTCAGCCCCCTGGCTGACGGTGCCTCTGGGGGGGATAATAGCAGAGTTAGGTGCCTTGGGCAATTTGCTCATCCTCATTGGGCACTAAAAGTTGCTGCAATTTCAAAAACACTGGTGCAACTTGACACGGGTGACTGGTCCACACATTTTGCCTGTTTGGCGTCCTTGTTCCAGCGATCCATCGCTCGGCAAAATGGAAAAATAACACTCTGTCAACGGCCACTTGGCACGATGGCTCCGCCCAGTCTGAATGCAGCCAGAGAGGATGTGCCGCACAAAAGCCTGCCAGTAGGCATTCCAGCAATGGACGCGTCCGGACCACATTTCTCATGCAATGTCTCGGTGAGGAGGAGGAGGAGACGCAATAAGGTTTGTGCCGTCTCCAGCAGGCCACGCCCACTCTGCCCTTTTACCGGGAAAACGGGTGACCTGCAGGCAACACACTGCGACGCAGCAGACAGCGGCGTACTGCAACACTGCCACTTTCAGGAGGGATTGAAATGGTAACACAGGGAGCCCAAAGCAGCATTCAGAGGTCGAAGGCTGGCTCTCCGACCGGCTCGGCGGCAAGCGCAGGAGACGAGCACTCACTTTCTTTTTCTTCCACATTGTTATCAGGGGAGAGCGCGAACGCAGTCCCCCACTACCACAAATTATGCAGTCGAGATTCCCACATTTGGGGAATTCGCAGGGGTCAGCACAGCCGGAGTGCAATGGCCGAGCCTCGCCCTGGGTGAACCACCTTCTTGATCATGGTATCTCCCCTGCCAGGTAAGTATGAGTTGGAACAGTCTGACACAGGATGGCCTTTCCCAGGCTCAGCCCCCTGGCTGACGGTGCCTCTGGGGGGGATAATAGCAGAGTTAGGTGCCTTGGGCAATTTGCTCATCCTCATTGGGCACTAAAAGTTGCTGCAATTTCAAAAACACTGGTGCAACTTGACACGGGTGACTGGTCCACACATTTTGCCTGTTTGGCGTCCTTGTTCCAGCGATCCATCGCTCGGCAAAATGGAAAAATAACACTCTGTCAACGGCCACTTGGCACGATGGCTCCGCCCAGTCTGAATGCAGCCAGAGAGGATGTGCCGCACAAAAGCCTGCCAGTAGGCATTCCAGCAATGGACGCGTCCGGACCACATTTCTCATGCAATGTCTCGGTGAGGAGGAGGAGGAGACGCAATAAGGTTTGTGCCGTCTCCAGCAGGCCACGCCCACTCTGCCCTTTTACCGGGAAAACGGGTGACCTGCAGGCAACACACTGCGACGCAGCAGACAGCGGCGTACTGCAACACTGCCACTTTCAGGAGGGATTGAAATGGTAACACAGGGAGCCCAAAGCAGCATTCAGAGGTCGAAGGCTGGCTCTCCGACCGGCTCGGCGGCAAGCGCGGGAGACGAGCACTCACTTTCTTTTTCTTCCACATTGTCATCAGGGGAGAGCGCGAACGCAGTCCCCCACTACCACAAATTATGCAGTCGAGATTCCCACATTTGGGGAATTCGCAGGGGTCAGCACAGCCGGAGTGCAATGGCCGAGCCTCGCCCTGGGTGAACCACCTTCTTGATCATGGTATCTCCCCTGCCAGGTAAGTATGAGTTGGAACAGTCTGACACAGGATGGCCTTTCCCAGGCTCAGCCCCCTGGCTGACGGTGCCTCTGGGGGGGATAATAGCAGAGTTAGGTGCCTTGGGCAATTTGCTCATCCTCATTGGGCACTAAAAGTTGCTGCAATTTCAAAAACACTGGTGCAACTTGACACGGGTGACTGGTCCACACATTTTGCCTGTTTGGCGTCCTTGTTCCAGCGATCCATCGCTCGGCAAAATGGAAAAATAACACTCTGTCAACGGCCACTTGGCACGATGGCTCCGCCCAGTCTGAATGCAGCCAGAGAGGATGTGCCGCACAAAAGCCTGCCAGTAGGCATTCCAGCAATGGACGCGTCCGGACCACATTTCTCATGCAATGTCTCGGTGAGGAGGAGGAGGAGGAGACGCAATAAGGTTTGTGCCGTCTCCAGCAGGCCACGCCCACTCTGCCCTTTTACCGGGAAAACGGGTGACCTGCAGGCAACACACTGCGACGCAGCAGACAGCGGCGTACTGCAACACTGCCACTTTCAGGAGGGATTGAAATGGTAACACAGCGAGCCCAAAGCAGCATTCAGAGGTCGAAGGCTGGCTCTCCGACCGGCTCGGCGGCAAGCGCGGGAGACGAGCACTCACTTTCTTTTTCTTCCACATTGTCATCAGGGGAGAGCGCGAACGCAGTCCCCCACTACCACAAATTATGCAGTCGAGATTCCCACATTTGGGGAATTCGCAGGGGTCAGCACAGCCGGAGTGCAATGGCCGAGCCTCGCCCTGGGTGAACCACCTTCTTGATCATGGTATCTCCCCTGCCAGGTAAGTATGAGTTGGAACAGTCTGACACAGGATGGCCTTTCCCAGGCTCAGCCCCCTGGCTGACGGTGCCTCTGGGGGGGATAATAGCAGAGTTAGGTGCCTTGGGCAATTTGCTCATCCTCATTGGGCACTAAAAGTTGCTGCAATTTCAAAAACACTGGTGCAACTTGACACGGGTGACTGGTCCACACATTTTGCCTGTTTGGCGTCCTTGTTCCAGCGATCCATCGCTCGGCAAAATGGAAAAATAACACTCTGTCAACGGCCACTTGGCACGATGGCTCCGCCCAGTCTGAATGCAGCCAGAGAGGATGTGCCGCACAAAAGCCTGCCAGTAGGCATTCCAGCAATGGACGCGTCCGGACCACATTTCTCATGCAATGTCTCGGTGAGGAGGAGGAGGAGGAGACGCAATAAGGTTTGTGCCGTCTCCAGCAGGCCACGCCCACTCTGCCCTTTTACCGGGAAAACGGGTGACCTGCAGGCAACACACTGCGACGCAGCAGACAGCGGCGTACTGCAACACTGCCACTTTCAGGAGGGATTGAAATGGTAACACAGCGAGCCCAAAGCAGCATTCAGAGGTCGAAGGCTGGCTCTCCGACCGGCTCGGCGGCATGCGCGGGAGACGAGCACTCACTTTCTTTTTCTTCCACATTGTCATCAGGGGAGAGCGCGAACGCAGTCCCCCACTACCACAAATTATGCAGTCGAGATTCCCACATTTGGGGAATTCGCAGGGGTCAGCACAGCCGGAGTGCAATGGCCGAGCCTCGCCCTGGGTGAACCACCTTCTTGATCATGGTATCTCCCCTGCCAGGTAAGTATGAGTTGGAACAGTCTGACACAGGATGGCCTTTCCCAGGCTCAGCCCCCTGGCTGACGGTGCCTCTGGGGGGGATAATAGCAGAGTTAGGTGCCTTGGGCAATTTGCTCATCCTCATTGGGCACTAAAAGTTGCTGCAATTTCAAAAACACTGGTGCAACTTGACACGGGTGACTGGTCCACACATTTTGCCTGTTTGGCGTCCTTGTTCCAGCGATCCATCGCTCGGCAAAATGGAAAAATAACACTCTGTCAACGGCCACTTGGCACGATGGCTCCGCCCAGTCTGAATGCAGCCAGAGAGGATGTGCCGCACAAAAGCCTGCCAGTAGGCATTCCAGCAATGGACACGTCCGGACCACATTTCTCATGCAATGTCTCGGTGAGGAGGAGGAGGAGGAGACGCAATAAGGTTTGTGCCGTCTCCAGCAGGCCACGCCCACTCTGCCCTTTTACCGGGAAAACGGGTGACCTGCAGGCAACACACTGCGACGCAGCAGACAGCGGCGTACTGCAACACTGCCACTTTCAGGAGGGATTGAAATGGTAACACAGCGAGCCCAAAGCAGCATTCAGAGGTCGAAGGCTGGCTCTCCGACCGGCTCGGCGGCAAGCGCGGGAGACGAGCACTCACTTTCTTTTTCTTCCACATTGTCATCAGGGGAGAGCGCGAACGCAGTCCCCCACTACCACAAATTATGCAGTCGAGATTCCCACATTTGGGGAATTCGCAGGGGTCAGCACAGCCGGAGTGCAATGGCCGAGCCTCGCCCTGGGTGAACCACCTTCTTGATCATGGTATCTCCCCTGCCAGGTAAGTATGAGTTGGAACAGTCTGACACAGGATGGCCTTTCCCAGGCTCAGCCCCCTGGCTGACGGTGCCTCTGGGGGGGATAATAGCAGAGTTAGGTGCCTTGGGCAATTTGCTCATCCTCATTGGGCACTAAAAGTTGCTGCAATTTCAAAAACACTGGTGCAACTTGACACGGGTGACTGGTCCACACATTTTGCCTGTTTGGCGTCCTTGTTCCAGCGATCCATCGCTCGGCAAAATGGAAAAATAACACTCTGTCAACGGCCACTTGGCACGATGGCTCCGCCCAGTCTGAATGCAGCCAGAGAGGATGTGCCGCACAAAAGCCTGCCAGTAGGCATTCCAGCAATGGACGCGTCCGGACCACATTTCTCATGCAATGTCTCGGTGAGGAGGAGGAGGAGGAGACGCAATAAGGTTTGTGCCGTCTCCAGCAGGCCACGCCCACTCTGCCCTTTTACCGGGAAAACGGGTGACCTGCAGGCAACACACTGCGTCGCAGCAGACAGCGGCGTACTGCAACACTGCCACTTTCAGGAGGGATTGAAATGGTAACACAGCGAGCCCAAAGCAGCATTCAGAGGTCGAAGGCTGGCTCTCCGACCGGCTCGGCGGCAAGCGCGGGAGACGAGCACTCACTTTCTTTTTCTTCCACATTGTCATCAGGGGAGAGCGCGAACGCAGTCCCCCACTACCACAAATTATGCAGTCGAGATTCCCACATTTGGGGAATTCGCAGGGGTCAGCACAGCCGGAGTGCAATGGCCGAGCCTCGCCCTGGGTGAACCACCTTCTTGATCATGGTATCTCCCCTGCCAGGTAAGTATGAGTTGGAACAGTCTGACACAGGATGGCCTTTCCCAGGCTCAGCCCCCTGGCTGACGGTGCCTCTGGGGGGGATAATAGCAGAGTTAGGTGCCTTGGGCAATTTGCTCATCCTCATTGGGCACTAAAAGTTGCTGCAATTTCAAAAACACTGGTGCAACTTGACACGGGTGACTGGTCCACACATTTTGCCTGTTTGGCGTCCTTGTTCCAGCGATCCATCGCTCGGCAAAATGGAAAAATAACACTCTGTCAACGGCCACTTGGCACGATGGCTCCGCCCAGTCTGAATGCAGCCAGAGAGGATGTGCCGCACAAAAGCCTGCCAGTAGGCATTCCAGCAATGGACGCGTCCGGACCACATTTCTCATGCAATGTCTCGGTGAGGAGGAGGAGGAGGAGACGCAATAAGGTTTGTGCCGTCTCCAGCAGGCCACGCCCACTCTGCCCTTTTACCGGGAAAACGGGTGACCTGCAGGCAACACACTGCGACGCAGCAGACAGCGGCGTACTGCAACACTGCCACTTTCAGGAGGGATTGAAATGGTAACACAGCGAGCCCAAAGCAGCATTCAGAGGTCGAAGGCTGGCTCTCCGACCGGCTCGGCGGCAAGCGCGGGAGACGAGCACTCACTTTCTTTTTCTTCCACATTGTCATCAGGGGAGAGCGCGAACGCAGTCCCCCACTACCACAAATTATGCAGTCGAGATTCCCACATTTGGGGAATTCGCAGGGGTCAGCACAGCCGGAGTGCAATGGCCGAGCCTCGCCCTGGGTGAACCACCTTCTTGATCATGGTATCTCCCCTGCCAGGTAAGTATGAGTTGGAACAGTCTGACACAGGATGGCCTTTCCCAGGCTCAGCCCCCTGGCTGACGGTGCCTCTGGGGGGGATAATAGCAGAGTTAGGTGCCTTGGGCAATTTGCTCATCCTCATTGGGCACTAAAAGTTGCTGCAATTTCAAAAACACTGGTGCAACTTGACACGGGTGACTGGTCCACACATTTTGCCTGTTTGGCGTCCTTGTTCCAGCGATCCATCGCTCGGCAAAATGGAAAAATAACACTCTGTCAACGGCCACTTGGCACGATGGCTCCGCCCAGTCTGAATGCAGCCAGAGAGGATGTGCCGCACAAAAGCCTGCCAGTAGGCATTCCAGCAATGGACGCGTCCGGACCACATTTCTCATGCAATGTCTCGGTGAGGAGGAGGAGGAGGAGACGCAATAAGGTTTGTGCCGTCTCCAGCAGGCCACGCCCACTCTGCCCTTTTACCGGGAAAACGGGTGACCTGCAGGCAACACACTGCGACGCAGCAGACAGCGGCGTACTGCAACACTGCCACTTTCAGGAGGGATTGAAATGGTAACACAGGGAGCCCAAAGCAGCATTCAGAGGTCGAAGGCTGGCTCTCCGACCGGCTCGGCGGCAAGCGCGGGAGACGAGCACTCACTTTCTTTTTCTTCCACATTGTCATCAGGGGAGAGCGCGAACGCAGTCCCCCACTACCACAAATTATGCAGTCGAGATTCCCACATTTGGGGAATTCGCAGGGGTCAGCACAGCCGGAGTGCAATGGCCGAGCCTCGCCCTGGGTGAACCACCTTCTTGATCATGGTATCTCCCCTGCCAGGTAAGTATGAGTTGGAACAGTCTGACACAGGATGGCCTTTCCCAGGCTCAGCCCCCTGGCTGACGGTGCCTCTGGGGGGGATAATAGCAGAGTTAGGTGCCTTGGGCAATTTGCTCATCCTCATTGGGCACTAAAAGTTGCTGCAATTTCAAAAACACTGGTGCAACTTGACACGGGTGACTGGTCCACACATTTTGCCTGTTTGGCGTCCTTGTTCCAGCGATCCATCGCTCGGCAAAATGGAAAAATAACACTCTGTCAACGGCCACTTGGCACGATGGCTCCGCCCAGTCTGAATGCAGCCAGAGAGGATGTGCCGCACAAAAGCCTGCCAGTAGGCATTCCAGCAATGGACGCGTCCGGACCACATTTCTCATGCAATGTCTCGGTGAGGAGGAGGAGGAGGAGACGCAATAAGGTTTGTGCCGTCTCCAGCAGGCCACGCCCACTCTGCCCTTTTACCGGGAAAACGGGTGACCTGCAGGCAACACACTGCGACGCAGCAGACAGCGGCGTACTGCAACACTGCCACTTTCAGGAGGGATTGAAATGGTAACACAGGGAGCCCAAAGCAGCATTCAGAGGTCGAAGGCTGGCTCTCCGACCGGCTCGGCGGCAAGCGCGGGAGACGAGCACTCACTTTCTTTTTCTTCCACATTGTCATCAGGGGAGAGCGCGAACGCAGTCCCCCACTACCACAAATTATGCAGTCGAGATTCCCACATTTGGGGAATTCGCAGGGGTCAGCACAGCCGGAGTGCAATGGCCGAGCCTCGCCCTGGGTGAACCACCTTCTTGATCATGGTATCTCCCCTGCCAGGTAAGTATGAGTTGGAACAGTCTGACACAGGATGGCCTTTCCCAGGCTCAGCCCCCTGGCTGACGGTGCCTCTGGGGGGGATAATAGCAGAGTTAGGTGCCTTGGGCAATTTGCTCATCCTCATTGGGCACTAAAAGTTGCTGCAATTTCAAAAACACTGGTGCAACTTGACACGGGTGACTGGTCCACACATTTTGCCTGTTTGGCGTCCTTGTTCCAGCGATCCATCGCTCGGCAAAATGGAAAAATAACACTCTGTCAACGGCCACTTGGCACGATGGCTCCGCCCAGTCTGAATGCAGCCAGAGAGGATGTGCCGCACAAAAGCCTGCCAGTAGGCATTCCAGCAATGGACGCGTCCGGACCACATTTCTCATGCAATGTCTCGGTGAGGAGGAGGAGGAGGAGACGCAATAAGGTTTGTGCCGTCTCCAGCAGGCCACGCCCACTCTGCCCTTTTACCGGGAAAACGGGTGACCTGCAGGCAACACACTGCGACGCAGCAGACAGCGGCGTACTGCAACACTGCCACTTTCAGGAGGGATTGAAATGGTAACACAGGGAGCCCAAAGCAGCATTCAGAGGTCGAAGGCTGGCTCTCCGACCGGCTCGGCGGCAAGCGCGGGAGACGAGCACTCACTTTCTTTTTCTTCCACATTGTCATCAGGGGAGAGCGCGAACGCAGTCCCCCACTACCACAAATTATGCAGTCGAGATTCCCACATTTGGGGAATTCGCAGGGGTCAGCACAGCCGGAGTGCAATGGCCGAGCCTCGCCCTGGGTGAACCACCTTCTTGATCATGGTATCTCCCCTGCCAGGTAAGTATGAGTTGGAACAGTCTGACACAGGATGGCCTTTCCCAGGCTCAGCCCCCTGGCTGACGGTGCCTCTGGGGGGGATAATAGCAGAGTTAGGTGCCTTGGGCAATTTGCTCATCCTCATTGGGCACTAAAAGTTGCTGCAATTTCAAAAACACTGGTGCAACTTGACACGGGTGACTGGTCCACACATTTTGCCTGTTTGGCGTCCTTGTTCCAGCGATCCATCGCTCGGCAAAATGGAAAAATAACACTCTGTCAACGGCCACTTGGCACGATGGCTCCGCCCAGTCTGAATGCAGCCAGAGAGGATGTGCCGCACAAAAGCCTGCCAGTAGGCATTCCAGCAATGGACGCGTCCGGACCACATTTCTCATGCAATGTCTCGGTGAGGAGGAGGAGGAGACGCAATAAGGTTTGTGCCGTCTCCAGCAGGCCACGCCCACTCTGCCCTTTTACCGGGAAAACGGGTGACCTGCAGGCAACACACTGCGACGCAGCAGACAGCGGCGTACTGCAACACTGCCACTTTCAGGAGGGATTGAAATGGTAACACAGGGAGCCCAAAGCAGCATTCAGAGGTCGAAGGCTGGCTCTCCGACCGGCTCGGCGGCAAGCGCGGGAGACGAGCACTCACTTTCTTTTTCTTCCACATTGTCATCAGGGGAGAGCGCGAACGCAGTCCCCCACTACCACAAATTATGCAGTCGAGATTCCCACATTTGGGGAATTCGCAGGGGTCAGCACAGCCGGAGTGCAATGGCCGAGCCTCGCCCTGGGTGAACCACCTTCTTGATCATGGTATCTCCCCTGCCAGGTAAGTATGAGTTGGAACAGTCTGACACAGGATGGCCTTTCCCAGGCTCAGCCCCCTGGCTGACGGTGCCTCTGGGGGGGATAATAGCAGAGTTAGGTGCCTTGGGCAATTTGCTCATCCTCATTGGGCACTAAAAGTTGCTGCAATTTCAAAAACACTGGTGCAACTTGACACGGGTGACTGGTCCACACATTTTGCCTGTTTGGCGTCCTTGTTCCAGCGATCCATCGCTCGGCAAAATGGAAAAATAACACTCTGTCAACGGCCACTTGGCACGATGGCTCCGCCCAGTCTGAATGCAGCCAGAGAGGATGTGCCGCACAAAAGCCTGCCAGTAGGCATTCCAGCAATGGACGCGTCCGGACCACATTTCTCATGCAATGTCTCGGTGAGGAGGAGGAGGAGGAGACGCAATAAGGTTTGTGCCGTCTCCAGCAGGCCACGCCCACTCTGCCCTTTTACCGGGAAAACGGGTGACCTGCAGGCAACACACTGCGACGCAGCAGACAGCGGCGTACTGCAACACTGCCACTTTCAGGAGGGATTGAAATGGTAACACAGCGAGCCCAAAGCAGCATTCAGAGGTCGAAGGCTGGCTCTCCGACCGGCTCGGCGGCAAGCGCGGGAGACGAGCACTCACTTTCTTTTTCTTCCACATTGTCATCAGGGGAGAGCGCGAACGCAGTCCCCCACTACCACAAATTATGCAGTCGAGATTCCCACATTTGGGGAATTCGCAGGGGTCAGCACAGCCGGAGTGCAATGGCCGAGCCTCACCCTGGGTGAACCACCTTCTTGATCATGGTATCTCCCCTGCCAGGTAAGTATGAGTTGGAACAGTCTGACACAGGATGGCCTTTCCCAGGCTCAGCCCCCTGGCTGACGGTGCCTCTGGGGGGGATAATAGCAGAGTTAGGTGCCTTGGGCAATTTGCTCATCCTCATTGGGCACTAAAAGTTGCTGCAATTTCAAAAACACTGGTGCAACTTGACACGGGTGACTGGTCCACACATTTTGCCTGTTTGGCGTCCTTGTTCCAGCGATCCATCGCTCGGCAAAATGGAAAAATAACACTCTGTCAACGGCCACTTGGCACGATGGCTCCGCCCAGTCTGAATGCAGCCAGAGAGGATGTGCCGCACAAAAGCCTGCCAGTAGGCATTCCAGCAATGGACGCGTCCGGACCACATTTCTCATGCAATGTCTCGGTGAGGAGGAGGAGGAGGAGACGCAATAAGGTTTGTGCCGTCTCCAGCAGGCCACGCCCACTCTGCCCTTTTACCGGGAAAACGGGTGACCTGCAGGCAACACACTGCGACGCAGCAGACAGCGGCGTACTGCAACACTGCCACTTTCAGGAGGGATTGAAATGGTAACACAGGGAGCCCAAAGCAGCATTCAGAGGTCGAAGGCTGGCTCTCCGACCGGCTCGGCGGCAAGCGCGGGAGACGAGCACTCACTTTCTTTTTCTTCCACATTGTCATCAGGGGAGAGCGCGAACGCAGTCCCCCACTACCACAAATTATGCAGTCGAGATTCCCACATTTGGGGAATTCGCAGGGGTCAGCACAGCCGGAGTGCAATGGCCGAGCCTCGCCCTGGGTGAACCACCTTCTTGATCATGGTATCTCCCCTGCCAGGTAAGTATGAGTTGGAACAGTCTGACACAGGATGGCCTTTCCCAGGCTCAGCCCCCTGGCTGACGGTGCCTCTGGGGGGGATAATAGCAGAGTTAGGTGCCTTGGGCAATTTGCTCATCCTCATTGGGCACTAAAAGTTGCTGCAATTTCAAAAACACTGGTGCAACTTGACACGGGTGACTGGTCCACACATTTTGCCTGTTTGGCGTCCTTGTTCCAGCGATCCATCGCTCGGCAAAATGGAAAAATAACACTCTGTCAACGGCCACTTGGCACGATGGCTCCGCCCAGTCTGAATGCAGCCAGAGAGGATGTGCCGCACAAAAGCCTGCCAGTAGGCATTCCAGCAATGGACGCGTCCGGACCACATTTCTCATGCAATGTCTCGGTGAGGAGGAGGAGGAGACGCAATAAGGTTTGTGCCGTCTCCAGCAGGCCACGCCCACTCTGCCCTTTTACCGGGAAAACGGGTGACCTGCAGGCAACACACTGCGACGCAGCAGACAGCGGCGTACTGCAACACTGCCACTTTCAGGAGGGATTGAAATGGTAACACAGGGAGCCCAAAGCAGCATTCAGAGGTCGAAGGCTGGCTCTCCGACCGGCTCGGCGGCAAGCGCAGGAGACGAGCACTCACTTTCTTTTTCTTCCACATTGTTATCAGGGGAGAGCGCGAACGCAGTCCCCCACTACCACAAATTATGCAGTCGAGATTCCCACATTTGGGGAATTCGCAGGGGTCAGCACAGCCGGAGTGCAATGGCCGAGCCTCGCCCTGGGTGAACCACCTTCTTGATCATGGTATCTCCCCTGCCAGGTAAGTATGAGTTGGAACAGTCTGACACAGGATGGCCTTTCCCAGGCTCAGCCCCCTGGCTGACGGTGCCTCTGGGGGGGATAATAGCAGAGTTAGGTGCCTTGGGCAATTTGCTCATCCTCATTGGGCACTAAAAGTTGCTGCAATTTCAAAAACACTGGTGCAACTTGACACGGGTGACTGGTCCACACATTTTGCCTGTTTGGCGTCCTTGTTCCAGCGATCCATCGCTCGGCAAAATGGAAAAATAACACTCTGTCAACGGCCACTTGGCACGATGGCTCCGCCCAGTCTGAATGCAGCCAGAGAGGATGTGCCGCACAAAAGCCTGCCAGTAGGCATTCCAGCAATGGACGCGTCCGGACCACATTTCTCATGCAATGTCTCGGTGAGGAGGAGGAGGAGACGCAATAAGGTTTGTGCCGTCTCCAGCAGGCCACGCCCACTCTGCCCTTTTACCGGGAAAACGGGTGACCTGCAGGCAACACACTGCGACGCAGCAGACAGCGGCGTACTGCAACACTGCCACTTTCAGGAGGGATTGAAATGGTAACACAGGGAGCCCAAAGCAGCATTCAGAGGTCGAAGGCTGGCTCTCCGACCGGCTCGGCGGCAAGCGCGGGAGACGAGCACTCACTTTCTTTTTCTTCCACATTGTCATCAGGGGAGAGCGCGAACGCAGTCCCCCACTACCACAAATTATGCAGTCGAGATTCCCACATTTGGGGAATTCGCAGGGGTCAGCACAGCCGGAGTGCAATGGCCGAGCCTCGCCCTGGGTGAACCACCTTCTTGATCATGGTATCTCCCCTGCCAGGTAAGTATGAGTTGGAACAGTCTGACACAGGATGGCCTTTCCCAGGCTCAGCCCCCTGGCTGACGGTGCCTCTGGGGGGGATAATAGCAGAGTTAGGTGCCTTGGGCAATTTGCTCATCCTCATTGGGCACTAAAAGTTGCTGCAATTTCAAAAACACTGGTGCAACTTGACACGGGTGACTGGTCCACACATTTTGCCTGTTTGGCGTCCTTGTTCCAGCGATCCATCGCTCGGCAAAATGGAAAAATAACACTCTGTCAACGGCCACTTGGCACGATGGCTCCGCCCAGTCTGAATGCAGCCAGAGAGGATGTGCCGCACAAAAGCCTGCCAGTAGGCATTCCAGCAATGGACGCGTCCGGACCACATTTCTCATGCAATGTCTCGGTGAGGAGGAGGAGGAGGAGACGCAATAAGGTTTGTGCCGTCTCCAGCAGGCCACGCCCACTCTGCCCTTTTACCGGGAAAACGGGTGACCTGCAGGCAACACACTGCGACGCAGCAGACAGCGGCGTACTGCAACACTGCCACTTTCAGGAGGGATTGAAATGGTAACACAGCGAGCCCAAAGCAGCATTCAGAGGTCGAAGGCTGGCTCTCCGACCGGCTCGGCGGCATGCGCGGGAGACGAGCACTCACTTTCTTTTTCTTCCACATTGTCATCAGGGGAGAGCGCGAACGCAGTCCCCCACTACCACAAATTATGCAGTCGAGATTCCCACATTTGGGGAATTCGCAGGGGTCAGCACAGCCGGAGTGCAATGGCCGAGCCTCGCCCTGGGTGAACCACCTTCTTGATCATGGTATCTCCCCTGCCAGGTAAGTATGAGTTGGAACAGTCTGACACAGGATGGCCTTTCCCAGGCTCAGCCCCCTGGCTGACGGTGCCTCTGGGGGGGATAATAGCAGAGTTAGGTGCCTTGGGCAATTTGCTCATCCTCATTGGGCACTAAAAGTTGCTGCAATTTCAAAAACACTGGTGCAACTTGACACGGGTGACTGGTCCACACATTTTGCCTGTTTGGCGTCCTTGTTCCAGCGATCCATCGCTCGGCAAAATGGAAAAATAACACTCTGTCAACGGCCACTTGGCACGATGGCTCCGCCCAGTCTGAATGCAGCCAGAGAGGATGTGCCGCACAAAAGCCTGCCAGTAGGCATTCCAGCAATGGACGCGTCCGGACCACATTTCTCATGCAATGTCTCGGTGAGGAGGAGGAGGAGGAGACGCAATAAGGTTTGTGCCGTCTCCAGCAGGCCACGCCCACTCTGCCCTTTTACCGGGAAAACGGGTGACCTGCAGGCAACACACTGCGACGCAGCAGACAGCGGCGTACTGCAACACTGCCACTTTCAGGAGGGATTGAAATGGTAACACAGCGAGCCCAAAGCAGCATTCAGAGGTCGAAGGCTGGCTCTCCGACCGGCTCGGCGGCAAGCGCGGGAGACGAGCACTCACTTTCTTTTTCTTCCACATTGTCATCAGGGGAGAGCGCGAACGCAGTCCCCCACTACCACAAATTATGCAGTCGAGATTCCCACATTTGGGGAATTCGCAGGGGTCAGCACAGCCGGAGTGCAATGGCCGAGCCTCGCCC
>NC_140206.1:17100534-17120534 GCF_965226575.1 Pagrus pagrus | reverse complement strand
GTGAACGGAGCAAGCCCCTGTTTCAGCTCCCGAGGCTAAAAATCCATTTAATATGTTGTCCCCATATAGAGGACATATCAGATATTAAACTGATAAGAACAGATACTACACTTGATCTTAGCCAAAAGGCCGAGAAGCGATGAGCCCCAGTCGTCTGCTGCCTGAGCCCACCTCCTGGCACGCTTCACACTTGTCGCGGTGTGCCACTTGCACTGCGCAGTGGAGTGGCTTGTGCTTAGCGGCTCCTCCCAAGCGCTCCCTGGCTCAGCCCCGAGTCCGGTGAAGGACGGCTGTATTGCTTTTCACACATGCACGAGGCTCAGCCAAACGGCAAAGCCTGCCAAAAATATCTTCAACTCATCGGTGTTCCTCTCCACGGAAGTCTTTAGTAAAAGGCGAAAAACTTGTGCGTTATGAAGAGAAACCCGAGTAAGTACGGCTCCGCTCCTCGACAGCAGCCAAGGCAGCTGTGGTCCCAGGCACTGCTCTCATGGTGAGCCTCACCAAAGTCCCTGGCCACGCCCGCCCCCACATTATCCCAGGCTCGACTCGACCGGTTTGTGGAGAGAGAAAAGCCTGCTCGTTGGGCGCAGGCCACCAAACGGCACAAACACGCGGCCGCTTCCAGACTCTCTGTTTCAGTTGAGGACGGCGGAGGGAAAATGCAGGGCACACTCAGCAGGTTTTGGGCAACGGTCACGACGAGGCAGTTTTGCCTCCTTTTCTGACTACGCAAAGCGCAGCTCTCGCTGCGGTTTGTCAGCCTTCTTTCTTGCTGCCCATTCTCTGCCGTGATTTCAACTTGTCAAGGCCTTTTGGTCTGCAACACTGATTGATTTTCCACAAGGCAGGAGAGGGGTGCACCGTTCCCGGCGGCGCTGCAATACCGGGTCGATGCGTGGAGTGAACGGAGCAAGCCCCTGTTTCAGCTCCCGAGGCTAAAAATCCATTTAATATGTTGTCCCCCTATAGAGGACATATCAGATATTAAACTGATAAGAACAGATACTACACTTGATCTTAGCCAAAAGGCCGAGAAGCGATGAGCCCCAGTCGTCTGCTGCCTGAGCCCACCTCCTGGCACGCTTCACACTTGTCGCGGTGTGCCACTTGCACTGCGCAGTGGAGTGGCTTGTGCTTAGCGGCTCCTCCCAAGCGCTCCCTGGCTCAGCCCCGAGTCCGGTGAAGGACGGCTGTATTGCTTTTCACACATGCACGAGGCTCAGCCAAACGGCAAAGCCTGCCAAAAATATCTTCAACTCATCGGTGTTCCTCTCCACGGAAGTCTTTAGTAAAAGGCGAAAGACTTGTGCGTTATGAAGAGAAACCCGAGTAAGTACGGCTCCGCTCCTCGACAGCAGCCAAGGCAGCTGTGGTCCCAGGCACTGCTCTCATGGTGAGCCTCACCAAAGTCCCTGGCCACGCCCGCCCCCACATTATCCCAGGCTCGACTCGACCGGTTTGTGGAGAGAGAAAAGCCTGCTCGTTGGGCGCAGGCCACCAAACGGCACAAACACGCGGCCGCTTCCAGACTCTCTGTTCCAGTTGAGGACGGCGGAGGGAAAATGCAGGGCACACTCAGCAGGTTTTGGGCAACGGTCACGACGAGGCAGTTTTGCCTCCTTTTCTGACTACGCAAAGCGCAGCTCTCGCTGCGGTTTGTCAGCCTTCTTTCTTGCTGCCCATTCTCTGCCGTGATTTCAACTTGTCAAGGCCTTTTGGTCTGCAACACTGATTGATTTTCCACAAGGCAGGAGAGGGGTGCACCGTTCCCGGCGGCGCTGCAATACCGGGACGATGCGTGGAGTGAACGGGCAAGCCCCTGTTTCAGCTCCCGAGGCTAAAAATCCATTTAATATGTTGTCCCCATATAGAGGACATATCAGATATTAAACTGATAAGAACAGATACTACACTTGATCTTAGCCAAAAGGCCGAGAAGCGATGGGCCCCAGTCGTCTGCTGCCTGAGCCCACCTCCTGGCACGCTTCACACTTGTCGCGGTGTGCCACTTGCACTGCGCAGTGGAGTGGCTTGTGCTTAGCGGCTCCTCCCAAGCGCTCCCTGGCTCAGCCCCGAGTCCGGTGAAGGACGGCTGTATTGCTTTTCACACATGCACGAGGCTCAGCCAAACGGCAAAGCCTGCCAAAAATATCTTCAACTCATCGGTGTTCCTCTCCACGGAAGTCTTTAGTAAAAGGCGAAAAACTTGTGCGTTATGAAGAGAAACCCGAGTAAGTACGGCTCCGCTCCTCGACAGCAGCCAAGGCAGCTGTGGTCCCAGGCACTGCTCTCATGGTGAGCCTCACCAAAGTCCCTGGCCACGCCCGCCCCCACATTATCCCAGGCTCGACTGGACCGGTTTGTGGAGAGAGAAAAGCCTGCTCGTTGGGCGCAGGCCACCAAACGGCACAAACACGCGGCCGCTTCCAGACTCTCTGTTTCAGTTGAGGACGGCGGAGGGAAAATGCAGGGCACACTCAGCAGGTTTTGGGCAACGGTCACGACGAGGCAGTTTTGCCTCCTTTTCTGACTACGCAAAGCGCAGCTCTCGCTGCGGTTTGTCAGCCTTCTTTCTTGCTGCCCATTCTCTGCCGTGATTTCAACTTGTCAAGGCCTTTTGGTCTGCAACACTGATTGATTTTCCACAAGGCAGGAGAGGGGTGCACCGTTCCCGGCGGCGCTGCAATACCGGGTCGATGCGTGGAGTGAACGGAGCAAGCCCCTGTTTCAGCTCCCGAGGCTAAAAATCCATTTAATATGTTGTCCCCATATAGAGGACATATCAGATATTAAACTGATAAGAACAGATACTACACTTGATCTTAGCCAAAAGGCCGAGAAGCGATGAGCCCCAGTCGTCTGCTGCCTGAGCCCACCTCCTGGCACGCTTCACACTTGTCGCGGTGTGCCACTTGCACTGCGCAGTGGAGTGGCTTGTGCTTAGCGGCTCCTCCCAAGCGCTCCCTGGCTCAGCCCCGAGTCCGGTGAAGGACGGCTGTATTGCTTTTCACACATGCACGAGGCTCAGCCAAACGGCAAAGCCTGCCAAAAATATCTTCAACTCATCGGTGTTCCTCTCCACGGAAGTCTTTAGTAAAAGGCGAAAAACTTGTGCGTTATGAAGAGAAACCCGAGTAAGTACGGCTCCGCTCCTCGACAGCAGCCAAGGCAGCTGTGGTCCCAGGCACTGCTCTCATGGTGAGCCTCACCAAAGTCCCTGGCCACGCCCGCCCCCACATTATCCCAGGCTCGACTCGACCGGTTTGTGGAGAGAGAAAAGCCTGCTCGTTGGGCGCAGGCCACCAAACGGCACAAACACGCGGCCGCTTCCAGACTCTCTGTTTCAGTTGAGGACGGCGGAGGGAAAATGCAGGGCACACTCAGCAGGTTTTGGGCAACGGTCACGACGAGGCAGTTTTGCCTCCTTTTCTGACTACGCAAAGCGCAGCTCTCGCTGCGGTTTGTCAGCCTTCTTTCTTGCTGCCCATTCTCTGCCGTGATTTCAACTTGTCAAGGCCTTTTGGTCTGCAACACTGATTGATTTTCCACAAGGCAGGAGAGGGGTGCACCGTTCCCGGCGGCGCTGCAATACCGGGTCGATGCGTGGAGTGAACGGAGCAAGCCCCTGTTTCAGCTCCCGAGGCTAAAAATCCATTTAATATGTTGTCCCCATATAGAGGACATATCAGATATTAAACTGATAAGAACAGATACTACACTTGATCTTAGCCAAAAGGCCGAGAAGCGATGAGCCCCAGTCGTCTGCTGCCTGAGCCCACCTCCTGGCACGCTTCACACTTGTCGCGGTGTGCCACTTGCACTGCGCAGTGGAGTGGCTTGTGCTTAGCGGCTCCTCCCAAGCGCTCCCTGGCTCAGCCCCGAGTCCGGTGAAGGACGGCTGTATTGCTTTTCACACATGCACGAGGCTCAGCCAAACGGCAAAGCCTGCCAAAAATATCTTCAACTCATCGGTGTTCCTCTCCACGGAAGTCTTTAGTAAAAGGCGAAAAACTTGTGCGTTATGAAGAGAAACCCGAGTAAGTACGGCTCCGCTCCTCGACAGCAGCCAAGGCAGCTGTGGTCCCAGGCACTGCTCTCATGGTGAGCCTCACCAAAGTCCCTGGCCACGCCCGCCCCCACATTATCCCAGGCTCGACTCGACCGGTTTGTGGAGAGAGAAAAGCCTGCTCGTTGGGCGCAGGCCACCAAACGGCACAAACACGCGGCCGCTTCCAGACTCTCTGTTTCAGTTGAGGACGGCGGAGGGAAAATGCAGGGCACACTCAGCAGGTTTTGGGCAACGGTCACGACGAGGCAGTTTTGCCTCCTTTTCTGACTACGCAAAGCGCAGCTCTCGCTGCGGTTTGTCAGCCTTCTTTCTTGCTGCCCATTCTCTGCCGTGATTTCAACTTGTCAAGGCCTTTTGGTCTGCAACACTGATTGATTTTCCACAAGGCAGGAGAGGGGTGCACCGTTCCCGGCGGCGCTGCAATACCGGGTCGATGCGTGGAGTGAACGGAGCAAGCCCCTGTTTCAGCTCCCGAGGCTAAAAATCCATTTAATATGTTGTCCCCATATAGAGGACATATCAGATATTAAACTGATAAGAACAGATACTACACTTGATCTTAGCCAAAAGGCCGAGAAGCGATGAGCCCCAGTCGTCTGCTGCCTGAGCCCACCTCCTGGCACGCTTCACACTTGTCGCGGTGTGCCACTTGCACTGCGCAGTGGAGTGGCTTGTGCTTAGCGGCTCCTCCCAAGCGCTCCCTGGCTCAGCCCCGAGTCCGGTGAAGGACGGCTGTATTGCTTTTCACACATGCACGAGGCTCAGCCAAACGGCAAAGCCTGCCAAAAATATCTTCAACTCATCGGTGTTCCTCTCCACGGAAGTCTTTAGTAAAAGGCGAAAAACTTGTGCGTTATGAAGAGAAACCCGAGTAAGTACGGCTCCGCTCCTCGACAGCAGCCAAGGCAGCTGTGGTCCCAGGCACTGCTCTCATGGTGAGCCTCACCAAAGTCCCTGGCCACGCCCGCCCCCACATTATCCCAGGCTCGACTCGACCGGTTTGTGGAGAGAGAAAAGCCTGCTCGTTGGGCGCAGGCCACCAAACGGCACAAACACGCGGCCGCTTCCAGACTCTCTGTTTCAGTTGAGGACGGCGGAGGGAAAATGCAGGGCACACTCAGCAGGTTTTGGGCAACGGTCACGACAAGGCAGTTTTGCCTCCTTTTCTGACTACGCAAAGCGCAGCTCTCGCTGCGGTTTGTCAGCCTTCTTTCTTGCTGCCCATTCTCTGCCGTGATTTCAACTTGTCAAGGCCTTTTGGTCTGCAACACTGATTGATTTTCCACAAGGCAGGAGAGGGGTGCACCGTTCCCGGCGGCGCTGCAATACCGGGTCGATGCGTGGAGTGAACGGAGCAAGCCCCTGTTTCAGCTCCCGAGGCTAAAAATCCATTTAATATGTTGTCCCCCTATAGAGGACATATCAGATATTAAACTGATAAGAACAGATACTACACTTGATCTTAGCCAAAAGGCCGAGAAGCGATGAGCCCCAGTCGTCTGCTGCCTGAGCCCACCTCCTGGCACGCTTCACACTTGTCGCGGTGTGCCACTTGCACTGCGCAGTGGAGTGGCTTGTGCTTAGCGGCTCCTCCCAAGCGCTCCCTGGCTCAGCCCCGAGTCCGGTGAAGGACGGCTGTATTGCTTTTCACACATGCACGAGGCTCAGCCAAACGGCAAAGCCTGCCAAAAATATCTTCAACTCATTGGTGTTCCTCTCCACGGAAGTCTTTAGTAAAAGGCGAAAGACTTGTGCGTTATGAAGAGAAACCCGAGTAAGTACGGCTCCGCTCCTCGACAGCAGCCAAGGCAGCTGTGGTCCCAGGCACTGCTCTCATGGTGAGCCTCACCAAAGTCCCTGGCCACGCCCGCCCCCACATTATCCCAGGCTCGACTCGACCGGTTTGTGGAGAGAGAAAAGCCTGCTCGTTGGGCGCAGGCCACCAAACGGCACAAACACGCGGCCGCTTCCAGACTCTCTGTTCCAGTTGAGGACGGCGGAGGGAAAATGCAGGGCACACTCAGCAGGTTTTGGGCAACGGTCACGACGAGGCAGTTTTGCCTCCTTTTCTGACTACGCAAAGCGCAGCTCTCGCTGCGGTTTGTCAGCCTTCTTTCTTGCTGCCCATTCTCTGCCGTGATTTCAACTTGTCAAGGCCTTTTGGTCTGCAACACTGATTGATTTTCCACAAGGCAGGAGAGGGGTGCACCGTTCCCGGCGGCGCTGCAATACCGGGTCGATGCGTGGAGTGAACGGAGCAAGCCCCTGTTTCAGCTCCCGAGGCTAAAAATCCATTTAATATGTTGTCCCCATATAGAGGACATATCAGATATTAAACTGATAAGAACAGATACTACACTTGATCTTAGCCAAAAGGCCGAGAAGCGATGAGCCCCAGTCGTCTGCTGCCTGAGCCCACCTCCTGGCACGCTTCACACTTGTCGCGGTGTGCCACTTGCACTGCGCAGTGGAGTGGCTTGTGCTTAGCGGCTCCTCCCAAGCGCTCCCTGGCTCAGCCCCGAGTCCGGTGAAGGACGGCTGTATTGCTTTTCACACATGCACGAGGCTCAGCCAAACGGCAAAGCCTGCCAAAAATATCTTCAACTCATTGGTGTTCCTCTCCACGGAAGTCTTTAGTAAAAGGCGAAAGACTTGTGCGTTATGAAGAGAAACCCGAGTAAGTACGGCACCGCTCCTCGACAGCAGCCAAGGCAGCTGTGGTCCCAGGCACTGCTCTCATGGTGAGCCTCACCAAAGTCCCTGGCCACGCCCGCCCCCACATTATCCCAGGCTCGACTGGACCGGTTTGTGGAGAGAGAAAAGCCTGCTCGTTGGGCGCAGGCCACCAAACGGCACAAACACGCGGCCGCTTCCAGACTCTCTGTTCCAGTTGAGGACGGCGGAGGGAAAATGCAGGGCACACTCAGCAGGTTTTGGGCAACGGTCACGACGAGGCAGTTTTGCCTCCTTTTCTGACTACGCAAAGCGCAGCTCTCGCTGCGGTTTGTCAGCCTTCTTTCTTGCTGCCCATTCTCTGCCGTGATTTCAACTTGTCAAGGCCTTTTGGTCTGCAACACTGATTGATTTTCCACAAGGCAGGAGAGGGGTGCACCGTTCCCGGCGGCGCTGCAATACCGGGTCGATGCGTGGAGTGAACGGAGCAAGCCCCTGTTTCAGCTCCCGAGGCTAAAAATCCATTTAATATGTTGTCCCCATATAGAGGACATATCAGATATTAAACTGATAAGAACAGATACTACACTTGATCTTAGCCAAAAGGCCGAGAAGCGATGAGCCCCAGTCGTCTGCTGCCTGAGCCCACCTCCTGGCACGCTTCACACTTGTCGCGGTGTGCCACTTGCACTGCGCAGTGGAGTGGCTTGTGCTTAGCGGCTCCTCCCAAGCGCTCCCTGGCTCAGCCCCGAGTCCGGTGAAGGACGGCTGTATTGCTTTTCACACATGCACGAGGCTCAGCCAAACGGCAAAGCCTGCCAAAAATATCTTCAACTCATTGGTGTTCCTCTCCACGGAAGTCTTTAGTAAAAGGCGAAAGACTTGTGCGTTATGAAGAGAAACCCGAGTAAGTACGGCTCCGCTCCTCGACAGCAGCCAAGGCAGCTGTGGTCCCAGGCACTGCTCTCATGGTGAGCCTCACCAAAGTCCCTGGCCACGCCCGCCCCCACATTATCCCAGGCTCGACTCGACCGGTTTGTGGAGAGAGAAAAGCCTGCTCGTTGGGCGCAGGCCACCAAACGGCACAAACACGCGGCCGCTTCCAGACTCTCTGTTCCAGTTGAGGACGGCGGAGGGAAAATGCAGGGCACACTCAGCAGGTTTTGGGCAACGGTCACGACGAGGCAGTTTTGCCTCCTTTTCTGACTACGCAAAGCGCAGCTCTCGCTGCGGTTTGTCAGCCTTCTTTCTTGCTGCCCATTCTCTGCCGTGATTTCAACTTGTCAAGGCCTTTTGGTCTGCAACACTGATTGATTTTCCACAAGGCAGGAGAGGGGTGCACCGTTCCCGGCGGCGCTGCAATACCGGGTCGATGCGTGGAGTGAACGGAGCAAGCCTCTGTTTCAGCTCCCGAGGCTAAAAATCCATTTAATATGTTGTCCCCATATAGAGGACATATCAGATATTAAACTGATAAGAACAGATACTACACTTGATCTTAGCCAAAAGGCCGAGAAGCGATGAGCCGCAGTCGTCTGCTGCCTGAGCCCACCTCCTGGCACGCTTCACACTTGTCGCGGTGTGCCACTTACACTGCGCAGTGGAGTGGCTTGTGCTTAGCGGCTCCTCCCAAGCGCTCCCTGGCTCAGCCCCGAGTCCGGTGAAGGACGGCTGTATTGCTTTTCACACATGCACGAGGCTCAGCCAAACGGCAAAGCCTGCCAAAAATATCTTCAACTCATTGGTGTTCCTCTCCACGGAAGTCTTTAGTAAAAGGCGAAAGACTTGTGCGTTATGAAGAGAAACCCGAGTAAGTACGGCTCCGCTCCTCGACAGCAGCCAAGGCAGCTGTGGTCCCAGGCACTGCTCTCATGGTGAGCCTCACCAAAGTCCCTGGCCACGCCCGCCCCCACATTATCCCAGGCTCGACTCGACCGGTTTGTGGAGAGAGAAAAGCCTGCTCGTTGGGCGCAGGCCACCAAACGGCACAAACACGCGGCCGCTTCCAGACTCTCTGTTCCAGTTGAGGACGGCGGAGGGAAAATGCAGGGCACACTCAGCAGGTTTTGGGCAACGGTCACGACGAGGCAGTTTTGCCTCCTTTTCTGACTACGCAAAGCGCAGCTCTCGCTGCGGTTTGTCAGCCTTCTTTCTTGCTGCCCATTCTCTGCCGTGATTTCAACTTGTCAAGGCCTTTTGGTCTGCAACACTGATTGATTTTCCACAAGGCAGGAGAGGGGTGCACCGTTCCCGGCGGCGCTGCAATACCGGGTCGATGCGTGGAGTGAACGGAGCAAGCCCCTGTTTCAGCTCCCGAGGCTAAAAATCCATTTAATATGTTGTCCCCATATAGAGGACATATCAGATATTAAACTGATAAGAACAGATACTACACTTGATCTTAGCCAAAAGGCCGAGAAGCGATGAGCCCCAGTCGTCTGCTGCCTGAGCCCACCTCCTGGCACGCTTCACACTTGTCGCGGTGTGCCACTTGCACTGCGCAGTGGAGTGGCTTGTGCTTAGCGGCTCCTCCCAAGCGCTCCCTGGCTCAGCCCCGAGTCCGGTGAAGGACGGCTGTATTGCTTTTCACACATGCACGAGGCTCAGCCAAACGGCAAAGCCTGCCAAAAATATCTTCAACTCATTGGTGTTCCTCTCCACGGAAGTCTTTAGTAAAAGGCGAAAGACTTGTGCGTTATGAAGAGAAACCCGAGTAAGTACGGCTCCGCTCCTCGACAGCAGCCAAGGCAGCTGTGGTCCCAGGCACTGCTCTCATGGTGAGCCTCACCAAAGTCCCTGGCCACGCCCGCCCCCACATTATCCCAGGCTCGACTCGACCGGTTTGTGGAGAGAGAAAAGCCTGCTCGTTGGGCGCAGGCCACCAAACGGCACAAACACGCGGCCGCTTCCAGACTCTCTGTTCCAGTTGAGGACGGCGGAGGGAAAATGCAGGGCACACTCAGCAGGTTTTGGGCAACGGTCACGACGAGGCAGTTTTGCCTCCTTTTCTGACTACGCAAAGCGCAGCTCTCGCTGCGGTTTGTCAGCCTTCTTTCTTGCTGCCCATTCTCTGCCGTGATTTCAACTTGTCAAGGCCTTTTGGTCTGCAACACTGATTGATTTTCCACAAGGCAGGAGAGGGGTGCACCGTTCCCGGCGGCGCTGCAATACCGGGTCGATGCGTGGAGTGAACGGAGCAAGCCTCTGTTTCAGCTCCCGAGGCTAAAAATCCATTTAATATGTTGTCCCCATATAGAGGACATATCAGATATTAAACTGATAAGAACAGATACTACACTTGATCTTAGCCAAAAGGCCGAGAAGCGATGAGCCGCAGTCGTCTGCTGCCTGAGCCCACCTCCTGGCACGCTTCACACTTGTCGCGGTGTGCCACTTGCACTGCGCAGTGGAGTGGCTTGTGCTTAGCGGCTCCTCCCAAGCGCTCCCTGGCTCAGCCCCGAGTCCGGTGAAGGACGGCTGTATTGCTTTTCACACATGCACGAGGCTCAGCCAAACGGCAAAGCCTGCCAAAAATATCTTCAACTCATTGGTGTTCCTCTCCACGGAAGTCTTTAGTAAAAGGCGAAAGACTTGTGCGTTATGAAGAGAAACCCGAGTAAGTACGGCTCCGCTCCTCGACAGCAGCCAAGGCAGCTGTGGTCCCAGGCACTGCTCTCATGGTGAGCCTCACCAAAGTCCCTGGCCACGCCCGCCCCCACATTATCCCAGGCTCGACTCGACCGGTTTGTGGAGAGAGAAAAGCCTGCTCGTTGGGCGCAGGCCACCAAACGGCACAAACACGCGGCCGCTTCCAGACTCTCTGTTCCAGTTGAGGACGGCGGAAGGAAAATGCAGGGCACACTCAGCAGGTTTTGGGCAACGGTCACGACGAGGCAGTTTTGCCTCCTTTTCTGACTACGCAAAGCGCAGCTCTCGCTGCGGTTTGTCAGCCTTCTTTCTTGCTGCCCATTCTCTGCCGTGATTTCAACTTGTCAAGGCCTTTTGGTCTGCAACACTGATTGATTTTCCACAAGGCAGGAGAGGGGTGCACCGTTCCCGGCGGCGCTGCAATACCGGGTCGATGCGTGGAGTGAACGGAGCAAGCCCCTGTTTCAGCTCCCGAGGCTAAAAATCCATTTAATATGTTGTCCCCATATAGAGGACATATCAGATATTAAACTGATAAGAACAGATACTACACTTGATCTTAGCCAAAAGGCTGAGAAGCGATGAGCCCCAGTCGTCTGCTGCCTGAGCCCACCTCCTGGCACGCTTCACACTTGTCGCGGTGTGCCACTTGCACTGCGCAGTGGAGTGGCTTGTGCTTAGCGGCTCCTCCCAAGCGCTCCCTGGCTCAGCCCCGAGTCCGGTGAAGGACGGCTGTATTGCTTTTCACACATGCACGAGGCTCAGCCAAACGGCAAAGCCTGCCAAAAATATCTTCAACTCATTGGTGTTCCTCTCCACGGAAGTCTTTAGTAAAAGGCGAAAGACTTGTGCGTTATGAAGAGAAACCCGAGTAAGTACGGCTCCGCTCCTCGACAGCAGCCAAGGCAGCTGTGGTCCCAGGCACTGCTCTCATGGTGAGCCTCACCAAAGTCCCTGGCCACGCCCGCCCCCACATTATCCCAGGCTCGACTGGACCGGTTTGTGGAGAGAGAAAAGCCTGCTCGTTGGGCGCAGGCCACCAAACGGCACAAACACGCGGCCGCTTCCAGACTCTCTGTTCCAGTTGAGGACGGCGGAGGGAAAATGCAGGGCACACTCAGCAGGTTTTGGGCAACTGTCACGACGAGGCAGTTTTGCCTCCTTTTCTGACTACGCAAAGCGCAGCTCTCGCTGCGGTTTGTCAGCCTTCTTTCTTGCTGCCCATTCTCTGCCGTGATTTCAACTTGTCAAGGCCTTTTGGTCTGCAACACTGATTGATTTTCCACAAGGCAGGAGAGGGGTGCACCGTTCCCGGCGGCGCTGCAATACCGGGTCGATGCGTGGAGTGAACGGAGCAAGCCCCTGTTTCAGCTCCCGAGGCTAAAAATCCATTTAATATGTTGTCCCCATATAGAGGACATATCAGATATTAAACTGATAAGAACAGATACTACACTTGATCTTAGCCAAAAGGCCGAGAAGCGATGCGCCCCAGTCGTCTGCTGCCTGATCCCACCTCCTGGCACGCTTCACACTTGTCGCGGTGTGCCACTTGCACTGCGCAGTGGAGTGGCTTGTGCTTAGCGGCTCCTCCCAAGCGCTCCCTGGCTCAGCCCCGAGTCCGGTGAAGGACGGCTGTATTGCTTTTCACACATGCACGAGGCTCAGCCAAACGGCAAAGCCTGCCAAAAATATCTTCAACTCATTGGTGTTCCTCTCCACGGAAGTCTTTAGTAAAAGGCGAAAGACTTGTGCGTTATGAAGAGAAACCCGAGTAAGTACGGCTCCGCTCCTCGACAGCAGCCAAGGCAGCTGTGGTCCCAGGCACTGCTCTCATGGTGAGCCTCACCAAAGTCCCTGGCCACGCCCGCCCCCACATTATCCCAGGCTCGACTCGACCGGTTTGTGGAGAGAGAAAAGCCTGCTCGTTGGGCGCAGGCCACCAAACGGCACAAACACGCGGCCGCTTCCAGACTCTCTGTTCCAGTTGAGGACGGCGGAGGGAAAATGCAGGGCACACTCAGCAGGTTTTGGGCAACGGTCACGACGAGGCAGTTTTGCCTCCTTTTCTGACTACGCAAAGCGCAGCTCTCGCTGCGGTTTGTCAGCCTTCTTTCTTGCTGCCCATTCTCTGCCGTGATTTCAACTTGTCAAGGCCTTTTGGTCTGCAACACTGATTGATTTTCCACAAGGCAGGAGAGGGGTGCACCGTTCCCGGCGGCGCTGCAATACCGGGTTGATGCGTGGAGTGAACGGAGCAAGCCCCTGTTTCAGCTCCCGAGGCTAAAAATCCATTTAATATGTTGTCCCCATATAGAGGACATATCAGATATTAAACTGATAAGAACAGATACTACACTTGATCTTAGCCAAAAGGCCGAGAAGCGATGAGCCCCAGTCGTCTGCTGCCTGAGCCCACCTCCTGGCACGCTTCACACTTGTCGCGGTGTGCCACTTGCACTGCGCAGTGGAGTGGCTTGTGCTTAGCGGCTCCTCCCAAGCGCTCCCTGGCTCAGCCCAGAGTCCGGTGAAGGACGGCTGTATTGCTTTTCACACATGCACGAGGCTCAGCCAAACGGCAAAGCCTGCCAAAAATATCTTCAACTCATTGGTGTTCCTCTCCACGGAAGTCTTTAGTAAAAGGCGAAAGACTTGTGCGTTATGAGGAGAAACCCGAGTAAGTACGGCTCCGCTCCTCGACAGCAGCCAAGGCAGCTGTGGTCCCAGGCACTGCTCTCATGGTGAGCCTCACCAAAGTCCCTGGCCACGCCCGCCCCCACATTATCCCAGGCTCGACTGGACCGGTTTGTGGAGAGAGAAAAGCCTGCTCGTTGGGCGCAGGCCACCAAACGGCACAAACACGCGGCCGCTTCCAGACTCTCTGTTCCAGTTGAGGACGGCGGAGGGAAAATGCAGGGCACACTCAGCAGGTTTTGGGCAACGGTCACGACGAGGCAGTTTTGCCTCCTTTTCTGACTACGCAAAGCGCAGCTCTCGCTGCGGTTTGTCAGCCTTCTTTCTTGCTGCCCATTCTCTGCCGTGATTTCAACTTGTCAAGGCCTTTTGGTCTGCAACACTGATTGATTTTCCACAAGGCAGGAGAGGGGTGCACCGTTCCCGGCGGCGCTGCAATACCGGGTCGATGCGTGGAGTGAACGGAGCAAGCCCCTGTTTCAGCTCCCGAGGCTAAAAATCCATTTAATATGTTGTCCCCATATAGAGGACATATCAGATATTAAACTGATAAGAACAGATACTACACTTGATCTTAGCCAAAAGGCCGAGAAGCGATGAGCCCCAGTCGTCTGCTGCCTGAGCCCACCTCCTGGCACGCTTCACACTTGTCGCGGTGTGCCACTTGCACTGCGCAGTGGAGTGGCTTGTGCTTAGCGGCTCCTCCCAAGCGCTCCCTGGCTCAGCCCCGAGTCCGGTGAAGGACGGCTGTATTGCTTTTCACACATGCACGAGGCTCAGCCAAACGGCAAAGCCTGCCAAAAATATCTTCAACTCATTGGTGTTCCTCTCCACGGAAGTCTTTAGTAAAAGGCGAAAGACTTGTGCGTTATGAAGAGAAACCCGAGTAAGTACGGCTCCGCTCCTCGACAGCAGCCAAGGCAGCTGTGGTCCCAGGCACTGCTCTCATGGTGAGCCTCACCAAAGTCCCTGGCCACGCCCGCCCCCACATTATCCCAGGCTCGACTCGACCGGTTTGTGGAGAGAGAAAAGCCTGCTCGTTGGGCGCAGGCCACCAAACGGCACAAACACGCGGCCGCTTCCAGACTCTCTGTTCCAGTTGAGGACGGCGGAGGGAAAATGCAGGGCACACTCAGCAGGTTTTGGGCAACGGTCACGACGAGGCAGTTTTGCCTCCTTTTCTGACTACGCAAAGCGCAGCTCTCGCTGCGGTTTGTCAGCCTTCTTTCTTGCTGCCCATTCTCTGCCGTGATTTCAACTTGTCAAGGCCTTTTGGTCTGCAACACTGATTGATTTTCCACAAGGCAGGAGAGGGGTGCACCGTTCCCGGCGGCGCTGCAATACCGGGTCGATGCGTGGAGTGAACGGAGCAAGCCCCTGTTTCAGCTCCCGAGGCTAAAAATCCATTTAATATGTTGTCCCCATATAGAGGACATATCAGATATTAAACTGATAAGAACAGATACTACACTTGATCTTAGCCAAAAGGCCGAGAAGCGATGAGCCCCAGTCGTCTGCTGCCTGAGCCCACCTCCTGGCACGCTTCACACTTGTCGCGGTGTGCCACTTGCACTGCGCAGTGGAGTGGCTTGTGCTTAGCGGCTCCTCCCAAGCGCTCCCTGGCTCAGCCCCGAGTCCGGTGAAGGACGGCTGTATTGCTTTTCACACATGCACGAGGCTCAGCCAAACGGCAAAGCCTGCCAAAAATATCTTCAACTCATTGGTGTTCCTCTCCACGGAAGTCTTTAGTAAAAGGCGAAAGACTTGTGCGTTATGAAGAGAAACCCGAGTAAGTACGGCTCCGCTCCTCGACAGCAGCCAAGGCAGCTGTGGTCCCAGGCACTGCTCTCATGGTGAGCCTCACCAAAGTCCCTGGCCACGCCCGCCCCCACATTATCCCAGGCTCGACTGGACCGGTTTGTGGAGAGAGAAAAGCCTGCTCGTTGGGCGCAGGCCACCAAACGGCACAAACACGCGGCCGCTTCCAGACTCTCTGTTCCAGTTGAGGACGGCGGAGGGAAAATGCAGGGCACACTCAGCAGGTTTTGGGCAACGGTCACGACGAGGCAGTTTTGCCTCCTTTTCTGACTACGCAAAGCGCAGCTCTCGCTGCGGTTTGTCAGCCTTCTTTCTTGCTGCCCATTCTCTGCCGTGATTTCAACTTGTCAAGGCCTTTTGGTCTGCAACACTGATTGATTTTCCACAAGGCAGGAGAGGGGTGCACCGTTCCCGGCGGCGCTGCAATACCGGGTCGATGCGTGGAGTGAACGGAGCAAGCCCCTGTTTCAGCTCCCGAGGCTAAAAATCCATTTAATATGTTGTCCCCATATAGAGGACATATCAGATATTAAACTGATAAGAACAGATACTACACTTGATCTTAGCCAAAAGGCCGAGAAGCGATGAGCCCCAGTCGTCTGCTGCCTGAGCCCACCTCCTGGCACGCTTCACACTTGTCGCGGTGTGCCACTTGCACTGCGCAGTGGAGTGGCTTGTGCTTAGCGGCTCCTCCCAAGCGCTCCCTGGCTCAGCCCCGAGTCCGGTGAAGGACGGCTGTATTGCTTTTCACACATGCACGAGGCTCAGCCAAACGGCAAAGCCTGCCAAAAATATCTTCAACTCATTGGTGTTCCTCTCCACGGAAGTCTTTAGTAAAAGGCGAAAGACTTGTGCGTTATGAAGAGAAACCCGAGTAAGTACGGCTCCGCTCCTCGACAGCAGCCAAGGCAGCTGTGGTCCCAGGCACTGCTCTCATGGTGAGCCTCACCAAAGTCCCTGGCCACGCCCGCCCCCACATTATCCCAGGCTCGACTGGACCGGTTTGTGGAGAGAGAAAAGCCTGCTCGTTGGGCGCAGGCCACCAAACGGCACAAACACGCGGCCGCTTCCAGACTCTCTGTTCCAGTTGAGGACGGCGGAGGGAAAATGCAGGGCACACTCAGCAGGTTTTGGGCAACGGTCACGACGAGGCAGTTTTGCCTCCTTTTCTGACTACGCAAAGCGCAGCTCTCGCTGCGGTTTGTCAGCCTTCTTTCTTGCTGCCCATTCTCTGCCGTGATTTCAACTTGTCAAGGCCTTTTGGTCTGCAACACTGATTGATTTTCCACAAGGCAGGAGAGGGGGGCACCGTTCCCGGCGGCGCTGCAATACCGGGTCGATGCGTGGAGTGAACGGAGCAAGCCCCTGTTTCAGCTCCCGAGGCTAAAAATCCATTTAATATGTTGTCCCCATATAGAGGACATATCAGATATTAAACTGATAAGAACAGATACTACACTTGATCTTAGCCAAAAGGCCGAGAAGCGATGAGCCCCAGTCGTCTGCTGCCTGAGCCCACCTCCTGGCACGCTTCACACTTGTCGCGGTGTGCCACTTGCACTGCGCAGTGGAGTGGCTTGTGCTTAGCGGCTCCTCCCAAGCGCTCCCTGGCTCAGCCCCGAGTCCGGTGAAGGACGGCTGTATTGCTTTTCACACATGCACGAGGCTCAGCCAAACGGCAAAGCCTGCCAAAAATATCTTCAACTCATTGGTGTTCCTCTCCACGGAAGTCTTTAGTAAAAGGCGAAAGACTTGTGCGTTATGAAGAGAAACCCGAGTAAGTACGGCTCCGCTCCTCGACAGCAGCCAAGGCAGCTGTGGTCCCAGGCACTGCTCTCATGGTGAGCCTCACCAAAGTCCCTGGCCACGCCCGCCCCCACATTATCCCAGGCTCGACTGGACCGGTTTGTGGAGAGAGAAAAGCCTGCTCGTTGGGCGCAGGCCACCAAACGGCACAAACACGCGGCCGCTTCCAGACTCTCTGTTCCAGTTGAGGACGGCGGAGGGAAAATGCAGGGCACACTCAGCAGGTTTTGGGCAACGGTCACGACGAGGCAGTTTTGCCTCCTTTTCTGACTACGCAAAGCGCAGCTCTCGCTGCGGTTTGTCAGCCTTCTTTCTTGCTGCCCATTCTCTGCCGTGATTTCAACTTGTCAAGGCCTTTTGGTCTGCAACACTGATTGATTTTCCACAAGGCAGGAGAGGGGTGCACCGTTCCCGGCGGCGCTGCAATACCGGGTCGATGCGTGGAGTGAACGGAGCAAGCCCCTGTTTCAGCTCCCGAGGCTAAAAATCCATTTAATATGTTGTCCCCATATAGAGGACATATCAGATATTAAACTGATAAGAACAGATACTACACTTGATCTTAGCCAAAAGGCCGAGAAGCGATGAGCCCCAGTCGTCTGCTGCCTGAGCCCACCTCCTGGCACGCTTCACACTTGTCGCGGTGTGCCACTTGCACTGCGCAGTGGAGTGGCTTGTGCTTAGCGGCTCCTCCCAAGCGCTCCCTGGCTCAGCCCCGAGTCCGGTGAAGGACGGCTGTATTGCTTTTCACACATGCACGAGGCTCAGCCAAACGGCAAAGCCTGCCAAAAATATCTTCAACTCATTGGTGTTCCTCTCCACGGAAGTCTTTAGTAAAAGGCGAAAGACTTGTGCGTTATGAAGAGAAACCCGAGTAAGTACGGCTCCGCTCCTCGACAGCAGCCAAGGCAGCTGTGGTCCCAGGCACTGCTCTCATGGTGAGCCTCACCAAAGTCCCTGGCCACGCCCGCCCCCACATTATCCCAGGCTCGACTGGACCGGTTTGTGGAGAGAGAAAAGCCTGCTCGTTGGGCGCAGGCCACCAAACGGCACAAACACGCGGCCGCTTCCAGACTCTCTGTTCCAGTTGAGGACGGCGGAGGGAAAATGCAGGGCACACTCAGCAGGTTTTGGGCAACGGTCACGACGAGGCAGTTTTGCCTCCTTTTCTGACTACGCAAAGCGCAGCTCTCGCTGCGGTTTGTCAGCCTTCTTTCTTGCTGCCCATTCTCTGCCGTGATTTCAACTTGTCAAGGCCTTTTGGTCTGCAACACTGATTGATTTTCCACAAGGCAGGAGAGGGGGGCACCGTTCCCGGCGGCGCTGCAATACCGGGTCGATGCGTGGAGTGAACGGAGCAAGCCCCTGTTTCAGCTCCCGAGGCTAAAAATCCATTTAATATGTTGTCCCCATATAGAGGACATATCAGATATTAAACTGATAAGAACAGATACTACACTTGATCTTAGCCAAAAGGCCGAGAAGCGATGAGCCCCAGTCGTCTGCTGCCTGAGCCCACCTCCTGGCACGCTTCACACTTGTCGCGGTGTGCCACTTGCACTGCGCAGTGGAGTGGCTTGTGCTTAGCGGCTCCTCCCAAGCGCTCCCTGGCTCAGCCCCGAGTCCGGTGAAGGACGGCTGTATTGCTTTTCACACATGCACGAGGCTCAGCCAAACGGCAAAGCCTGCCAAAAATATCTTCAACTCATTGGTGTTCCTCTCCACGGAAGTCTTTAGTAAAAGGCGAAAGACTTGTGCGTTATGAAGAGAAACCCGAGTAAGTACGGCTCCGCTCCTCGACAGCAGCCAAGGCAGCTGTGGTCCCAGGCACTGCTCTCATGGTGAGCCTCACCAAAGTCCCTGGCCACGCCCGCCCCCACATTATCCCAGGCTCGACTGGACCGGTTTGTGGAGAGAGAAAAGCCTGCTCGTTGGGCGCAGGCCACCAAACGGCACAAACACGCGGCCGCTTCCAGACTCTCTGTTCCAGTTGAGGACGGCGGAGGGAAAATGCAGGGCACACTCAGCAGGTTTTGGGCAACGGTCACGACGAGGCAGTTTTGCCTCCTTTTCTGACTACGCAAAGCGCAGCTCTCGCTGCGGTTTGTCAGCCTTCTTTCTTGCTGCCCATTCTCTGCCGTGATTTCAACTTGTCAAGGCCTTTTGGTCTGCAACACTGATTGATTTTCCACAAGGCAGGAGAGGGGTGCACCGTTCCCGGCGGCGCTGCAATACCGGGTCGATGCGTGGAGTGAACGGAGCAAGCCCCTGTTTCAGCTCCCGAGGCTAAAAATCCATTTAATATGTTGTCCCCATATAGAGGACATATCAGATATTAAACTGATAAGAACAGATACTACACTTGATCTTAGCCAAAAGGCCGAGAAGCGATGAGCCCCAGTCGTCTGCTGCCTGAGCCCACCTCCTGGCACGCTTCACACTTGTCGCGGTGTGCCACTTGCACTGCGCAGTGGAGTGGCTTGTGCTTAGCGGCTCCTCCCAAGCGCTCCCTGGCTCAGCCCCGAGTCCGGTGAAGGACGGCTGTATTGCTTTTCACACATGCACGAGGCTCAGCCAAACGGCAAAGCCTGCCAAAAATATCTTCAACTCATTGGTGTTCCTCTCCACGGAAGTCTTTAGTAAAAGGCGAAAGACTTGTGCGTTATGAAGAGAAACCCGAGTAAGTACGGCTCCGCTCCTCGACAGCAGCCAAGGCAGCTGTGGTCCCAGGCACTGCTCTCATGGTGAGCCTCACCAAAGTCCCTGGCCACGCCCGCCCCCACATTATCCCAGGCTCGACTGGACCGGTTTGTGGAGAGAGAAAAGCCTGCTCGTTGGGCGCAGGCCACCAAACGGCACAAACACGCGGCCGCTTCCAGACTCTCTGTTCCAGTTGAGGACGGCGGAGGGAAAATGCAGGGCACACTCAGCAGGTTTTGGGCAACGGTCACGACGAGGCAGTTTTGCCTCCTTTTCTGACTACGCAAAGCGCAGCTCTCGCTGCGGTTTGTCAGCCTTCTTTCTTGCTGCCCATTCTCTGCCGTGATTTCAACTTGTCAAGGCCTTTTGGTCTGCAACACTGATTGATTTTCCACAAGGCAGGAGAGGGGTGCACCGTTCCCGGCGGCGCTGCAATACCGGGTCGATGCGTGGAGTGAACGGAGCAAGCCCCTGTTTCAGCTCCCGAGGCTAAAAATCCATTTAATATGTTGTCCCCATATAGAGGACATATCAGATATTAAACTGATAAGAACAGATACTACACTTGATCTTAGCCAAAAGGCCGAGA
>NC_140206.1:17080534-17095534 GCF_965226575.1 Pagrus pagrus | reverse complement strand
GCTTCCAGACTCTCTGTTCCAGTTGAGGACGGCGGAGGGAAAATGCAGGGCACACTCAGCAGGTTTTGGGCAACGGTCACGACGAGGCAGTTTTGCCTCCTTTTCTGACTACGCAAAGCGCAGCTCTCGCTGCGGTTTGTCAGCCTTCTTTCTTGCTGCCCATTCTCTGCCGTGATTTCAACTTGTCAAGGCCTTTTGGTCTGCAACACTGATTGATTTTCCACAAGGCAGGAGAGGGGTGCACCGTTCCCGGCGGCGCTGCAATACCGGGTCGATGCGTGGAGTGAACGGAGCAAGCCCCTGTTTCAGCTCCCGAGGCTAAAAATCCATTTAATATGTTGTCCCCATATAGAGGACATATCAGATATTAAACTGATAAGAACAGATACTACACTTGATCTTAGCCAAAAGGCCGAGAAGCGATGAGCCCCAGTCGTCTGCTGCCTGAGCCCACCTCCTGGCACGCTTCACACTTGTCGCGGTGTGCCACTTGCACTGCGCAGTGGAGTGGCTTGTGCTTAGCGGCTCCTCCCAAGCGCTCCCTGGCTCAGCCCCGAGTCCGGTGAAGGACGGCTGTATTGCTTTTCACACATGCACGAGGCTCAGCCAAACGGCAAAGCCTGCCAAAAATATCTTCAACTCATTGGTGTTCCTCTCCACGGAAGTCTTTAGTAAAAGGCGAAAGACTTGTGCGTTATGAAGAGAAACCCGAGTAAGTACGGCTCCGCTCCTCGACAGCAGCCGAGGCAGCTGTGGTCCCAGGCACTGCTCTCATGGTGAGCCTCACCAAAGTCCCTGGCCACGCCCGCCCCCACATTATCCCAGGCTCGACTGGACCGGTTTGTGGAGAGAGAAAAGCCTGCTCGTTGGGCGCAGGCCACCAAACGGCACAAACACGCGGCCGCTTCCAGACTCTCTGTTCCAGTTGAGGACGGCGGAGGGAAAATGCAGGGCACACTCAGCAGGTTTTGGGCAACGGTCACGACGAGGCAGTTTTGCCTCCTTTTCTGACTACGCAAAGCGCAGCTCTCGCTGCGGTTTGTCAGCCTTCTTTCTTGCTGCCCATTCTCTGCCGTGATTTCAACTTGTCAAGGCCTTTTGGTCTGCAACACTGATTGATTTTCCACAAGGCAGGAGAGGGGTGCACCGTTCCCGGCGGCGCTGCAATACCGGGTCGATGCGTGGAGTGAACGGAGCAAGCCCCTGTTTCAGCTCCCGAGGCTAAAAATCCATTTAATATGTTGTCCCCATATAGAGGACATATCAGATATTAAACTGATAAGAACAGATACTACACTTGATCTTAGCCAAAAGGCCGAGAAGCGATGAGCCCCAGTCGTCTGCTGCCTGAGCCCACCTCCTGGCACGCTTCACACTTGTCGCGGTGTGCCACTTGCACTGCGCAGTGGAGTGGCTTGTGCTTAGCGGCTCCTCCCAAGCGCTCCCTGGCTCAGCCCCGAGTCCGGTGAAGGACGGCTGTATTGCTTTTCACACATGCACGAGGCTCAGCCAAACGGCAAAGCCTGCCAAAAATATCTTCAACTCATTGGTGTTCCTCGCCACGGAAGTCTTTAGTAAAAGGCGAAAGACTTGTGCGTTATGAAGAGAAACCCGAGTAAGTACGGCTCCGCTCCTCGACAGCAGCCAAGGCAGCTGTGGTCCCAGGCACTGCTCTCATGGTGAGCCTCACCAAAGTCCCTGGCCACGCCCGCCCCCACATTATCCCAGGCTCGACTCGACCGGTTTGTGGAGAGAGAAAAGCCTGCTCGTTGGGCGCAGGCCACCAAACGGCACAAACACGCGGCCGCTTCCAGACTCTCTGTTCCAGTTGAGGACGGCGGAGGGAAAATGCAGGGCACACTCAGCAGGTTTTGGGCAACGGTCACGACGAGGCAGTTTTGCCTCCTTTTCTGACTACGCAAAGCGCAGCTCTCGCTGCGGTTTGTCAGCCTTCTTTCTTGCTGCCCATTCTCTGCCGTGATTTCAACTTGTCAAGGCCTTTTGGTCTGCAACACTGATTGATTTTCCACAAGGCAGGAGAGGGGTGCACCGTTCCCGGCGGCGCTGCAATACCGGGTCGATGCGTGGAGTGAACGGAGCAAGCCCCTGTTTCAGCTCCCGAGGCTAAAAATCCATTTAATATGTTGTCCCCATATAGAGGACATATCAGATATTAAACTGATAAGAACAGATACTACACTTGATCTTAGCCAAAAGGCCGAGAAGCGATGAGCCCCAGTCGTCTGCTGCCTGAGCCCACCTCCTGGCACGCTTCACACTTGTCGCGGTGTGCCACTTGCACTGCGCAGTGGAGTGGCTTGTGCTTAGCGGCTCCTCCCAAGCGCTCCCTGGCTCAGCCCCGAGTCCGGTGAAGGACGGCTGTATTGCTTTTCACACATGCACGAGGCTCAGCCAAACGGCAAAGCCTGCCAAAAATATCTTCAACTCATTGGTGTTCCTCTCCACGGAAGTCTTTAGTAAAAGGCGAAAGACTTGTGCGTTATGAAGAGAAACCCGAGTAAGTACGGCTCCGCTCCTCGACAGCAGCCAAGGCAGCTGTGGTCCCAGGCACTGCTCTCATGGTGAGCCTCACCAAAGTCCCTGGCCACGCCCGCCCCCACATTATCCCAGGCTCGACTCGACCGGTTTGTGGAGAGAGAAAAGCCTGCTCGTTGGGCGCAGGCCACCAAACGGCACAAACACGCGGCCGCTTCCAGACTCTCTGTTCCAGTTGAGGACGGCGGAGGGAAAATGCAGGGCACACTCAGCAGGTTTTGGGCAACGGTCACGACGAGGCAGTTTTGCCTCCTTTTCTGACTACGCAAAGCGCAGCTCTCGCTGCGGTTTGTCAGCCTTCTTTCTTGCTGCCCATTCTCTGCCGTGATTTCAACTTGTCAAGGCCTTTTGGTCTGCAACACTGATTGATTTTCCACAAGGCAGGAGAGGGGTGCACCGTTCCCGGCGGCGCTGCAATACCGGGTCGATGCGTGGAGTGAACGGAGCAAGCCCCTGTTTCAGCTCCCGAGGCTAAAAATCCATTTAATATGTTGTCCCCATATAGAGGACATATCAGATATTAAACTGATAAGAACAGATACTACACTTGATCTTAGCCAAAAGGCCGAGAAGCGATGAGCCCCAGTCGTCTGCTGCCTGAGCCCACCTCCTGGCACGCTTCACACTTGTCGCGGTGTGCCACTTGCACTGCGCAGTGGAGTGGCTTGTGCTTAGCGGCTCCTCCCAAGCGCTCCCTGGCTCAGCCCCGAGTCCGGTGAAGGACGGCTGTATTGCTTTTCACACATGCACGAGGCTCAGCCAAACGGCAAAGCCTGCCAAAAATATCTTCAACTCATTGGTGTTCCTCTCCACGGAAGTCTTTAGTAAAAGGCGAAAGACTTGTGCGTTATGAAGAGAAACCCGAGTAAGTACGGCTCCGCTCCTCGACAGCAGCCAAGGCAGCTGTGGTCCCAGGCACTGCTCTCATGGTGAGCCTCACCAAAGTCCCTGGCCACGCCCGCCCCCACATTATCCCAGGCTCGACTGGACCGGTTTGTGGAGAGAGAAAAGCCTGCTCGTTGGGCGCAGGCCACCAAACGGCACAAACACGCGGCCGCTTCCAGACTCTCTGTTCCAGTTGAGGAGGGCGGAGGGAAAATGCAGGGCACACTCAGCAGGTTTTGGGCAACGGTCACGACGAGGCAGTTTTGCCTCCTTTTCTGACTACGCAAAGCGCAGCTCTCGCTGCGGTTTGTCAGCCTTCTTTCTTGCTGCCCATTCTCTGCCGTGATTTCAACTTGTCAAGGCCTTTTGGTCTGCAACACTGATTGATTTTCCACAAGGCAGGAGAGGGGTGCACCGTTCCCGGCGGCGCTGCAATACCGGGTCGATGCGTGGAGTGAACGGAGCAAGCCCCTGTTTCAGCTCCCGAGGCTAAAAATCCATTTAATATGTTGTCCCCATATAGAGGACATATCAGATATTAAACTGATAAGAACAGATACTACACTTGATCTTAGCCAAAAGGCCGAGAAGCGATGAGCCCCAGTCGTCTGCTGCCTGAGCCCACCTCCTGGCACGCTTCACACTTGTCGCGGTGTGCCACTTGCACTGCGCAGTGGAGTGGCTTGTGCTTAGCGGCTCCTCCCAAGCGCTCCCTGGCTCAGCCCCGAGTCCGGTGAAGGACGGCTGTATTGCTTTTCACACATGCACGAGGCTCAGCCAAACGGCAAAGCCTGCCAAAAATATCTTCAACTCATTGGTGTTCCTCTCCACGGAAGTCTTTAGTAAAAGGCGAAAGACTTGTGCGTTATGAAGAGAAACCCGAGTAAGTACGGCTCCGCTCCTCGACAGCAGCCAAGGCAGCTGTGGTCCCAGGCACTGCTCTCATGGTGAGCCTCACCAAAGTCCCTGGCCACGCCCGCCCCCACATTATCCCAGGCTCGACTGGACCGGTTTGTGGAGAGAGAAAAGCCTGCTCGTTGGGCGCAGGCCACCAAACGGCACAAACACGCGGCCGCTTCCAGACTCTCTGTTCCAGTTGAGGACGGCGGAGGGAAAATGCAGGGCACACTCAGCAGGTTTTGGGCAACGGTCACGACGAGGCAGTTTTGCCTCCTTTTCTGACTACGCAAAGCGCAGCTCTCGCTGCGGTTTGTCAGCCTTCTTTCTTGCTGCCCATTCTCTGCCGTGATTTCAACTTGTCAAGGCCTTTTGGTCTGCAACACTGATTGATTTTCCACAAGGCAGGAGAGGGGTGCACCGTTCCCGGCGGCGCTGCAATACCGGGTCGATGCGTGGAGTGAACGGAGCAAGCCCCTGTTTCAGCTCCCGAGGCTAAAAATCCATTTAATATGTTGTCCCCATATAGAGGACATATCAGATATTAAACTGATAAGAACAGATACTACACTTGATCTTAGCCAAAAGGCCGAGAAGCGATGAGCCCCAGTCGTCTGCTGCCTGAGCCCACCTCCTGGCACGCTTCACACTTGTCGCGGTGTGCCACTTGCACTGCGCAGTGGAGTGGCTTGTGCTTAGCGGCTCCTCCCAAGCGCTCCCTGGCTCAGCCCCGAGTCCGGTGAAGGACGGCTGTATTGCTTTTCACACATGCACGAGGCTCAGCCAAACGGCAAAGCCTGCCAAAAATATCTTCAACTCATTGGTGTTCCTCTCCACGGAAGTCTTTAGTAAAAGGCGAAAGACTTGTGCGTTATGAAGAGAAACCCGAGTAAGTACGGCTCCGCTCCTCGACAGCAGCCAAGGCAGCTGTGGTCCCAGGCACTGCTCTCATGGTGAGCCTCACCAAAGTCCCTGGCCACGCCCGCCCCCACATTATCCCAGGCTCGACTCGACCGGTTTGTGGAGAGAGAAAAGCCTGCTCGTTGGGCGCAGGCCACCAAACGGCACAAACACGCGGCCGCTTCCAGACTCTCTGTTCCAGTTGAGGACGGCGGAGGGAAAATGCAGGGCACACTCAGCAGGTTTTGGGCAACGGTCACGACGAGGCAGTTTTGCCTCCTTTTCTGACTACGCAAAGCGCAGCTCTCGCTGCGGTTTGTCAGCCTTCTTTCTTGCTGCCCATTCTCTGCCGTGATTTCAACTTGTCAAGGCCTTTTGGTCTGCAACACTGATTGATTTTCCACAAGGCAGGAGAGGGGTGCACCGTTCCCGGCGGCGCTGCAATACCGGGTCGATGCGTGGAGTGAACGGAGCAAGCCCCTGTTTCAGCTCCCGAGGCTAAAAATCCATTTAATATGTTGTCCCCATATAGAGGACATATCAGATATTAAACTGATAAGAACAGATACTACACTTGATCTTAGCCAAAAGGCCGAGAAGCGATGAGCCCCAGTCGTCTGCTGCCTGAGCCCACCTCCTGGCACGCTTCACACTTGTCGCGGTGTGCCACTTGCACTGCGCAGTGGAGTGGCTTGTGCTTAGCGGCTCCTCCCAAGCGCTCCCTGGCTCAGCCCCGAGTCCAGTGAAGGACGGCTGTATTGCTTTTCACACATGCACGAGGCTCAGCCAAACGGCAAAGCCTGCCAAAAATATCTTCAACTCATTGGTGTTCCTCTCCACGGAAGTCTTTAGTAAAAGGCGAAAGACTTGTGCGTTATGAAGAGAAACCCGAGTAAGTACGGCTCCGCTCCTCGACAGCAGCCAAGGCAGCTGTGGTCCCAGGCACTGCTCTCATGGTGAGCCTCACCAAAGTCCCTGGCCACGCCCGCCCCCACATTATCCCAGGCTCGACTGGACCGGTTTGTGGAGAGAGAAAAGCCTGCTCGTTGGGCGCAGGCCACCAAACGGCACAAACACGCGGCCGCTTCCAGACTCTCTGTTCCAGTTGAGGACGGCGGAGGGAAAATGCAGGGCACACTCAGCAGGTTTTGGGCAACGGTCACGACGAGGCAGTTTTGCCTCCTTTTCTGACTACGCAAAGCGCAGCTCTCGCTGCGGTTTGTCAGCCTTCTTTCTTGCTGCCCATTCTCTGCCGTGATTTCAACTTGTCAAGGCCTTTTGGTCTGCAACACTGATTGATTTTCCACAAGGCAGGAGAGGGGTGCACCGTTCCCGGCGGCGCTGCAATACCGGGTCGATGCGTGGAGTGAACGGAGCAAGCCCCTGTTTCAGCTCCCGAGGCTAAAAATCCATTTAATATGTTGTCCCCATATAGAGGACATATCAGATATTAAACTGATAAGAACAGATACTACACTTGATCTTAGCCAAAAGGCCGAGAAGCGATGAGCCCCAGTCGTCTGCTGCCTGAGCCCACCTCCTGGCACGCTTCACACTTGTCGCGGTGTGCCACTTGCACTGCGCAGTGGAGTGGCTTGTGCTTAGCGGCTCCTCCCAAGCGCTCCCTGGCTCAGCCCCGAGTCCGGTGAAGGACGGCTGTATTGCTTTTCACACATGCACGAGGCTCAGCCAAACGGCAAAGCCTGCCAAAAATATCTTCAACTCATTGGTGTTCCTCTCCACGGAAGTCTTTAGTAAAAGGCGAAAGACTTGTGCGTTATGAAGAGAAACCCGAGTAAGTACGGCTCCGCTCCTCGACAGCAGCCAAGGCAGCTGTGGTCCCAGGCACTGCTCTCATGGTGAGCCTCACCAAAGTCCCTGGCCACGCCCGCCCCCACATTATCCCAGGCTCGACTGGACCGGTTTGTGGAGAGAGAAAAGCCTGCTCGTTGGGCGCAGGCCACCAAACGGCACAAACACGCGGCCGCTTCCAGACTCTCTGTTCCAGTTGAGGACGGCGGAGGGAAAATGCAGGGCACACTCAGCAGGTTTTGGGCAACGGTCACGACGAGGCAGTTTTGCCTCCTTTTCTGACTACGCAAAGCGCAGCTCTCGCTGCGGTTTGTCAGCCTTCTTTCTTGCTGCCCATTCTCTGCCGTGATTTCAACTTGTCAAGGCCTTTTGGTCTGCAACACTGATTGATTTTCCACAAGGCAGGAGAGGGGTGCACCGTTCCCGGCGGCGCTGCAATACCGGGTCGATGCGTGGAGTGAACGGAGCAAGCCCCTGTTTCAGCTCCCGAGGCTAAAAATCCATTTAATATGTTGTCCCCATATAGAGGACATATCAGATATTAAACTGATAAGAACAGATACTACACTTGATCTTAGCCAAAAGGCCGAGAAGCGATGAGCCCCAGTCGTCTGCTGCCTGAGCCCACCTCCTGGCACGCTTCACACTTGTCGCGGTGTGCCACTTGCACTGCGCAGTGGAGTGGCTTGTGCTTAGCGGCTCCTCCCAAGCGCTCCCTGGCTCAGCCCCGAGTCCGGTGAAGGACGGCTGTATTGCTTTTCACACATGCACGAGGCTCAGCCAAACGGCAAAGCCTGCCAAAAATATCTTCAACTCATTGGTGTTCCTCTCCACGGAAGTCTTTAGTAAAAGGCGAAAGACTTGTGCGTTATGAAGAGAAACCCGAGTAAGTACGGCTCCGCTCCTCGACAGCAGCCAAGGCAGCTGTGGTCCCAGGCACTGCTCTCATGGTGAGCCTCACCAAAGTCCCTGGCCACGCCCGCCCCCACATTATCCCAGGCTCGACTGGACCAGTTTGTGGAGAGAGAAAAGCCTGCTCGTTGGGCGCAGGCCACCAAACGGCACAAACACGCGGCCGCTTCCAGACTCTCTGTTCCAGTTGAGGACGGCGGAGGGAAAATGCAGGGCACACTCAGCAGGTTTTGGGCAACGGTCACGACGAGGCAGTTTTGCCTCCTTTTCTGACTACGCAAAGCGCAGCTCTCGCTGCGGTTTGTCAGCCTTCTTTCTTGCTGCCCATTCTCTGCCGTGATTTCAACTTGTCAAGGCCTTTTGGTCTGCAACACTGATTGATTTTCCACAAGGCAGGAGAGGGGTGCACCGTTCCCGGCGGCGCTGCAATACCGGGTCGATGCGTGGAGTGAACGGAGCAAGCCCCTGTTTCAGCTCCCGAGGCTAAAAATCCATTTAATATGTTGTCCCCATATAGAGGACATATCAGATATTAAACTGATAAGAACAGATACTACACTTGATCTTAGCCAAAAGGCCGAGAAGCGATGAGCCCCAGTCGTCTGCTGCCTGAGCCCACCTCCTGGCACGCTTCACACTTGTCGCGGTGTGCCACTTGCACTGCGCAGTGGAGTGGCTTGTGCTTAGCGGCTCCTCCCAAGCGCTCCCTGGCTCAGCCCCGAGTCCGGTGAAGGACGGCTGTATTGCTTTTCACACATGCACGAGGCTCAGCCAAACGGCAAAGCCTGCCAAAAATATCTTCAACTCATTGGTGTTCCTCTCCACGGAAGTCTTTAGTAAAAGGCGAAAGACTTGTGCGTTATGAAGAGAAACCCGAGTAAGTACGGCTCCGCTCCTCGACAGCAGCCAAGGCAGCTGTGGTCCCAGGCACTGCTCTCATGGTGAGCCTCACCAAAGTCCCTGGCCACGCCCGCCCCCACATTATCCCAGGCTCGACTGGACCGGTTTGTGGAGAGAGAAAAGCCTGCTCGTTGGGCGCAGGCCACCAAACGGCACAAACACGCGGCCGCTTCCAGACTCTCTGTTCCAGTTGAGGACGGCGGAGGGAAAATGCAGGGCACACTCAGCAGGTTTTGGGCAACGGTCACGACGAGGCAGTTTTGCCTCCTTTTCTGACTACGCAAAGCGCAGCTCTCGCTGCGGTTTGTCAGCCTTCTTTCTTGCTGCCCATTCTCTGCCGTGATTTCAACTTGTCAAGGCCTTTTGGTCTGCAACACTGATTGATTTTCCACAAGGCAGGAGAGGGGTGCACCGTTCCCGGCGGCGCTGCAATACCGGGTCGATGCGTGGAGTGAACGGAGCAAGCCCCTGTTTCAGCTCCCGAGGCTAAAAATCCATTTAATATGTTGTCCCCATATAGAGGACATATCAGATATTAAACTGATAAGAACAGATACTACACTTGATCTTAGCCAAAAGGCCGAGAAGCGATGAGCCCCAGTCGTCTGCTGCCTGAGCCCACCTCCTGGCACGCTTCACACTTGTCGCGGTGTGCCACTTGCACTGCGCAGTGGAGTGGCTTGTGCTTAGCGGCTCCTCCCAAGCGCTCCCTGGCTCAGCCCCGAATCCGGTGAAGGACGGCTGTATTGCTTTTCACACATGCACGAGGCTCAGCCAAACGGCAAAGCCTGCCAAAAATATCTTCAACTCATTGGTGTTCCTCTCCACGGAAGTCTTTAGTAAAAGGCGAAAGACTTGTGCGTTATGAAGAGAAACCCGAGTAAGTACGGCTCCGCTCCTCGACAGCAGCCAAGGCAGCTGTGGTCCCAGGCACTGCTCTCATGGTGAGCCTCACCAAAGTCCCTGGCCACGCCCGCCCCCACATTATCCCAGGCTCGACTGGACCGGTTTGTGGAGAGAGAAAAGCCTGCTCGTTGGGCGCAGGCCACCAAACGGCACAAACACGCGGCCGCTTCCAGACTCTCTGTTCCAGTTGAGGAGGGCGGAGGGAAAATGCAGGGCACACTCAGCAGGTTTTGGGCAACGGTCACGACGAGGCAGTTTTGCCTCCTTTTCTGACTACGCAAAGCGCAGCTCTCGCTGCGGTTTGTCAGCCTTCTTTCTTGCTGCCCATTCTCTGCCGTGATTTCAACTTGTCAAGGCCTTTTGGTCTGCAACACTGATTGATTTTCCACAAGGCAGGAGAGGGGTGCACCGTTCCCGGCGGCGCTGCAATACCGGGTCGATGCGTGGAGTGAACGGAGCAAGCCCCTGTTTCAGCTCCCGAGGCTAAAAATCCATTTAATATGTTGTCCCCATATAGAGGACATATCAGATATTAAACTGATAAGAACAGATACTACACTTGATCTTAGCCAAAAGGCCGAGAAGCGATGAGCCCCAGTCGTCTGCTGCCTGAGCCCACCTCCTGGCACGCTTCACACTTGTCGCGGTGTGCCACTTGCACTGCGCAGTGGAGTGGCTTGTGCTTAGCGGCTCCTCCCAAGCGCTCCCTGGCTCAGCCCCGAGTCCGGTGAAGGACGGCTGTATTGCTTTTCACACATGCACGAGGCTCAGCCAAACGGCAAAGCCTGCCAAAAATATCTTCAACTCATTGGTGTTCCTCTCCACGGAAGTCTTTAGTAAAAGGCGAAAGACTTGTGCGTTATGAAGAGAAACCCGAGTAAGTACGGCTCCGCTCCTCGACAGCAGCCAAGGCAGCTGTGGTCCCAGGCACTGCTCTCATGGTGAGCCTCACCAAAGTCCCTGGCCACGCCCGCCCCCACATTATCCCAGGCTCGACTGGACCGGTTTGTGGAGAGAGAAAAGCCTGCTCGTTGGGCGCAGGCCACCAAACGGCACAAACACGCGGCCGCTTCCAGACTCTCTGTTCCAGTTGAGGACGGCGGAGGGAAAATGCAGGGCACACTCAGCAGGTTTTGGGCAACGGTCACGACGAGGCAGTTTTGCCTCCTTTTCTGACTACGCAAAGCGCAGCTCTCGCTGCGGTTTGTCAGCCTTCTTTCTTGCTGCCCATTCTCTGCCGTGATTTCAACTTGTCAAGGCCTTTTGGTCTGCAACACTGATTGATTTTCCACAAGGCAGGAGAGGGGTGCACCGTTCCCGGCGGCGCTGCAATACCGGGTCGATGCGTGGAGTGAACGGAGCAAGCCCCTGTTTCAGCTCCCGAGGCTAAAAATCCATTTAATATGTTGTCCCCATATAGAGGACATATCAGATATTAAACTGATAAGAACAGATACTACACTTGATCTTAGCCAAAAGGCCGAGAAGCGATGAGCCCCAGTCGTCTGCTGCCTGAGCCCACCTCCTGGCACGCTTCACACTTGTCGCGGTGTGCCACTTGCACTGCGCAATGGAGTGGCTTGTGCTTAGCGGCTCCTCCCAAGCGCTCCCTGGCTCAGCCCCGAGTCCGGTGAAGGACGGCTGTATTGCTTTTCACACATGCACGAGGCTCAGCCAAACGGCAAAGCCTGCCAAAAATATCTTCAACTCATTGGTGTTCCTCTCCACGGAAGTCTTTAGTAAAAGGCGAAAGACTTGTGCGTTATGAAGAGAAACCCGAGTAAGTACGGCTCCGCTCCTCGACAGCAGCCAAGGCAGCTGTGGTCCCAGGCACTGCTCTCATGGTGAGCCTCACCAAAGTCCCTGGCCACGCCCGCCCCCACATTATCCCAGGCTCGACTGGACCGGTTTGTGGAGAGAGAAAAGCCTGCTCGTTGGGCGCAGGCCACCAAACGGCACAAACACGCGGCCGCTTCCAGACTCTCTGTTCCAGTTGAGGACGGCGGAGGGAAAATGCAGGGCACACTCAGCAGGTTTTGGGCAACGGTCACGACGAGGCAGTTTTGCCTCCTTTTCTGACTACGCAAAGCGCAGCTCTCGCTGCGGTTTGTCAGCCTTCTTTCTTGCTGCCCATTCTCTGCCGTGATTTCAACTTGTCAAGGCCTTTTGGTCTGCAACACTGATTGATTTTCCACAAGGCAGGAGAGGGGTGCACCGTTCCCGGCGGCGCTGCAATACCGGGTCGATGCGTGGAGTGAACGGAGCAAGCCCCTGTTTCAGCTCCCGAGGCTAAAAATCCATTTAATATGTTGTCCCCATATAGAGGACATATCAGATATTAAACTGATAAGAACAGATACTACACTTGATCTTAGCCAAAAGGCCGAGAAGCGATGAGCCCCAGTCGTCTGCTGCCTGAGCCCACCTCCTGGCACGCTTCACACTTGTCGCGGTGTGCCACTTGCACTGCGCAGTGGAGTGGCTTGTGCTTAGCGGCTCCTCCCAAGCGCTCCCTGGCTCAGCCCCGAATCCGGTGAAGGACGGCTGTATTGCTTTTCACACATGCACGAGGCTCAGCCAAACGGCAAAGCCTGCCAAAAATATCTTCAACTCATTGGTGTTCCTCTCCACGGAAGTCTTTAGTAAAAGGCGAAAGACTTGTGCGTTATGAAGAGAAACCCGAGTAAGTACGGCTCCGCTCCTCGACAGCAGCCAAGGCAGCTGTGGTCCCAGGCACTGCTCTCATGGTGAGCCTCACCAAAGTCCCTGGCCACGCCCGCCCCCACATTATCCCAGGCTCGACTGGACCGGTTTGTGGAGAGAGAAAAGCCTGCTCGTTGGGCGCAGGCCACCAAACGGCACAAACACGCGGCCGCTTCCAGACTCTCTGTTCCAGTTGAGGACGGCGGAGGGAAAATGCAGGGCACACTCAGCAGGTTTTGGGCAACGGTCACGACGAGGCAGTTTTGCCTCCTTTTCTGACTACGCAAAGCGCAGCTCTCGCTGCGGTTTGTCAGCCTTCTTTCTTGCTGCCCATTCTCTGCCGTGATTTCAACTTGTCAAGGCCTTTTGGTCTGCAACACTGATTGATTTTCCACAAGGCAGGAGAGGGGTGCACCGTTCCCGGCGGCGCTGCAATACCGGGTCGATGCGTGGAGTGAACGGAGCAAGCCCCTGTTTCAGCTCCCGAGGCTAAAAATCCATTTAATATGTTGTCCCCATATAGAGGACATATCAGATATTAAACTGATAAGAACAGATACTACACTTGATCTTAGCCAAAAGGCCGAGAAGCGATGAGCCCCAGTCGTCTGCTGCCTGAGCCCACCTCCTGGCACGCTTCACACTTGTCGCGGTGTGCCACTTGCACTGCGCAGTGGAGTGGCTTGTGCTTAGCGGCTCCTCCCAAGCGCTCCCTGGCTCAGCCCCGAGTCCGGTGAAGGACGGCTGTATTGCTTTTCACACATGCACGAGGCTCAGCCAAACGGCAAAGCCTGCCAAAAATATCTTCAACTCATTGGTGTTCCTCGCCACGGAAGTCTTTAGTAAAAGGCGAAAGACTTGTGCGTTATGAAGAGAAACCCGAGTAAGTACGGCTCCGCTCCTCGACAGCAGCCAAGGCAGCTGTGGTCCCAGGCACTGCTCTCATGGTGAGCCTCACCAAAGTCCCTGGCCACGCCCGCCCCCACATTATCCCAGGCTCGACTGGACCGGTTTGTGGAGAGAGAAAAGCCTGCTCGTTGGGCGCAGGCCACCAAACGGCACAAACACGCGGCCGCTTCCAGACTCTCTGTTCCAGTTGAGGACGGCGGAGGGAAAATGCAGGGCACACTCAGCAGGTTTTGGGCAACGGTCACGACGAGGCAGTTTTGCCTCCTTTTCTGACTACGCAAAGCGCAGCTCTCGCTGCGGTTTGTCAGCCTTCTTTCTTGCTGCCCATTCTCTGCCGTGATTTCAACTTGTCAAGGCCTTTTGGTCTGCAACACTGATTGATTTTCCACAAGGCAGGAGAGGGGTGCACCGTTCCCGGCGGCGCTGCAATACCGGGTCGATGCGTGGAGTGAACGGAGCAAGCCCCTGTTTCAGCTCCCGAGGCTAAAAATCCATTTAATATGTTGTCCCCATATAGAGGACATATCAGATATTAAACTGATAAGAACAGATACTACACTTGATCTTAGCCAAAAGGCCGAGAAGCGATGAGCCCCAGTCGTCTGCTGCCTGAGCCCACCTCCTGGCACGCTTCACACTTGTCGCGGTGTGCCACTTGCACTGCGCAGTGGAGTGGCTTGTGCTTAGCGGCTCCTCCCAAGCGCTCCCTGGCTCAGCCCCGAGTCCGGTGAAGGACGGCTGTATTGCTTTTCACACATGCACGAGGCTCAGCCAAACGGCAAAGCCTGCCAAAAATATCTTCAACTCATTGGTGTTCCTCTCCACGGAAGTCTTTAGTAAAAGGCGAAAGACTTGTGCGTTATGAAGAGAAACCCGAGTAAGTACGGCTCCGCTCCTCGACAGCAGCCAAGGCAGCTGTGGTCCCAGGCACTGCTCTCATGGTGAGCCTCACCAAAGTCCCTGGCCACGCCCGCCCCCACATTATCCCAGGCTCGACTGGACCGGTTTGTGGAGAGAGAAAAGCCTGCTCGTTGGGCGCAGGCCACCAAACGGCACAAACACGCGGCCGCTTCCAGACTCTCTGTTCCAGTTGAGGACGGCGGAGGGAAAATGCAGGGCACACTCAGCAGGTTTTGGGCAACGGTCACGACGAGGCAGTTTTGCCTCCTTTTCTGACTACGCAAAGCGCAGCTCTCGCTGCGGTTTGTCAGCCTTCTTTCTTGCTGCCCATTCTCTGCCGTGATTTCAACTTGTCAAGGCCTTTTGGTCTGCAACACTGATTGATTTTCCACAAGGCAGGAGAGGGGTGCACCGTTCCCGGCGGCGCTGCAATACCGGGTCGATGCGTGGAGTGAACGGAGCAAGCCCCTGTTTCAGCTCCCGAGGCTAAAAATCCATTTAATATGTTGTCCCCATATAGAGGACATATCAGATATTAAACTGATAAGAACAGATACTACACTTGATCTTAGCCAAAAGGCCGAGAAGCGATGAGCCCCAGTCGTCTGCTGCCTGAGCCCACCTCCTGGCACGCTTCACACTTGTCGCGGTGTGCCACTTGCACTGCGCAGTGGAGTGGCTTGTGCTTAGCGGCTCCTCCCAAGCGCTCCCTGGCTCAGC
>NC_140206.1:17053034-17075534 GCF_965226575.1 Pagrus pagrus | reverse complement strand
TTGTCAGCCTTCTTTCTTGCTGCCCATTCTCTGCCGTGATTTCAACTTGTCAAGGCCTTTTGGTCTGCAACACTGATTGATTTTCCACAAGGCAGGAGAGGGGTGCACCGTTCCCGGCGGCGCTGCAATACCGGGTCGATGCGTGGAGTGAACGGAGCAAGCCCCTGTTTCAGCTCCCGAGGCTAAAAATCCATTTAATATGTTGTCCCCATATAGAGGACATATCAGATATTAAACTGATAAGAACAGATACTACACTTGATCATAGCCAAAAGGCCGAGAAGCGATGAGCCCCAGTCGTCTGCTGCCTGAGCCCACCTCCTGGCACGCTTCACACTTGTCGCGGTGTGCCACTTGCACTGCGCAGTGGAGTGGCTTGTGCTTAGCGGCTCCTCCCAAGCGCTCCCTGGCTCAGCCCCGAGTCCGGTGAAGGACGGCTGTATTGCTTTTCACACATGCACGAGGCTCAGCCAAACGGCAAAGCCTGCCAAAAATATCTTCAACTCATTGGTGTTCCTCTCCACGGAAGTCTTTAGTAAAAGGCGAAAGACTTGTGCGTTATGAAGAGAAACCCGAGTAAGTACGGCTCCGCTCCTCGACAGCAGCCAAGGCAGCTGTGGTCCCAGGCACTGCTCTCATGGTGAGCCTCACCAAAGTCCCTGGCCACGCCCGCCCCCACATTATCCCAGGCTCGACTGGACCGGTTTGTGGAGAGAGAAAAGCCTGCTCGTTGGGCGCAGGCCACCAAACGGCACAAACACGCGGCCGCTTCCAGACTCTCTGTTCCAGTTGAGGACGGCGGAGGGAAAATGCAGGGCACACTCAGCAGGTTTTGGGCAACGGTCACGACGAGGCAGTTTTGCCTCCTTTTCTGACTACGCAAAGCGCAGCTCTCGCTGCGGTTTGTCAGCCTTCTTTCTTGCTGCCCATTCTCTGCCGTGATTTCAACTTGTCAAGGCCTTTTGGTCTGCAACACTGATTGATTTTCCACAAGGCAGGAGAGGGGTGCACCGTTCCCGGCGGCGCTGCAATACCGGGTCGATGCGTGGAGTGAACGGAGCAAGCCCCTGTTTCAGCTCCCGAGGCTAAAAATCCATTTAATATGTTGTCCCCATATAGAGGACATATCAGATATTAAACTGATAAGAACAGATACCACACTTGATCTTAGCCAAAAGGCCGAGAAGCAATGAGCCCCAGTCGTCTGCTGCCTGAGCCCACCTCCTGGCACGCTTCACACTTGTCGCGGTGTGCCACTTGCACTGCGCAGTGGAGTGGCTTGTGCTTAGCGGCTCCTCCCAAGCGCTCCCTGGCTCAGCCCCGAGTCCGGTGAAGGACGGCTGTATTGCTTTTCACACATGCACGAGGCTCAGCCAAACGGCAAAGCCTGCCAAAAATATCTTCAACTCATTGGTGTTCCTCTCCACGGAAGTCTTTAGTAAAAGGCGAAAGACTTGTGCGTTATGAAGAGAAACCCGAGTAAGTGCGGCTCCGCTCCTCGACAGCAGCCGAGGCAGCTGTGGTCCCAGGCACTGCTCTCATGGTGAGCCTCACCAAAGTCCCTGGCCACGCCCGCCCCCACATTATCCCAGGCTCGACTCGACCGGTTTGTGGAGAGAGAAAAGCCTGCTCGTTGGGCGCAGGCCACCAAACGGCACAAACACGCGGCCGCTTCCAGACTCTCTGTTTCAGTTGAGGACGGCGGAGGGAAAATGCAGGGCACACTCAGCAGGTTTTGGGCAACGGTCACGACGAGGCAGTTTTGCCTCCTTTTCTGACTACGCAAAGCGCAGCTCTCGCTGCGGTTTGTCAGCCTTCTTTCTTGCTGCCCATTCTCTGCCGTGATTTCAACTTGTCAAGGCCTTTTGGTCTGCAACACTGATTGATTTTCCACAAGGCAGGAGAGGGGTGCACCGTTCCCGGCGGCGCTGCAATACCGGGTCGATGCGTGGAGTGAACGGAGCAAGCCCCTGTTTCAGCTCCCGAGGCTAAAAATCCATTTAATATGTTGTCCCCATATAGAGGACATATCAGATATTAAACTGATAAGAACAGATACTACACTTGATCTTAGCCAAAAGGTCGAGAAGCGATGAGCCCCAGTCGTCTGCTGCCTGAGCCCACCTCCTGGCACGCTTCACACTTGTCGCGGTGTGCCACTTGCACTGCGCAGTGGAGTGGCTTGTGCTTAGCGGCTCCTCCCAAGCGCTCCCTGGCTCAGCCCCGAGTCCGGTGAAGGACGGCTGTATTGCTTTTCACACATGCACGAGGCTCAGCCAAACGGCAAAGCCTGCCAAAAATATCTTCAACTCATTGGTGTTCCTCTCCACGGAAGTCTTTAGTAAAAGGCGAAAGACTTGTGCGTTATGAAGAGAAACCCGAGTAAGTACGGCTCCGCTCCTCGACAGCAGCCGAGGCAGCTGTGGTCCCAGGCACTGCTCTCATGGTGAGCCTCACCAAAGTCCCTGGCCACGCCCGCCCCCACATTATCCCAGGCTCGACTCGACCGGTTTGTGGAGAGAGAAAAGCCTGCTCGTTGGGCGCAGGCCACCAAACGGCACAAACACGCGGCCGCTTCCAGACTCTCTGTTTCAGTTGAGGACGGCGGAGGGAAAATGCAGGGCACACTCAGCAGGTTTTGGGCAACGGTCACGACGAGGCAGTTTTGCCTCCTTTTCTGACTAAGCAAAGCGCAGCTCTCGCTGCGGTTTGTCAGCCTTCTTTCTTGCTGCCCATTCTCTGCCGTGATTTCAACTTGTCAAGGCCTTTTGGTCTGCAACACAGATTGATTTTCCACAAGGCAGGAGAGGGGTGCACCGTTCCCGGCGGCGCTGCAATACCGGGTCGATGCGTGGAGTGAACGGAGCAAGCCCCTGTTTCAGCTCCCGAGGCTAAAAATCCATTTAATATGTTGTCCCCATATAGAGGACATATCAGATATTAAACTGATAAGAACAGATACTACACTTGATCTTAGCCAAAAGGCCGAGAAGCGATGAGCCCCAGTCGTCTGCTGCCTGAGCCCACCTCCTGGCACGCTTCACACTTGTCGCGGTGTGCCACTTGCACTGCGCAGTGGAGTGGCTTGTGCTTAGCGGCTCCTCCCAAGCGCTCCCTGGCTCAGCCCCGAGTCCGGTGAAGGACGGCTGTATTGCTTTTCACACATGCACGAGGCTCAGCCAAACGGCAAAGCCTGCCAAAAATATCTTCAACTCATTGGTGTTCCTCTCCACGGAAGTCTTTAGTAAAAGGCGAAAGACTTGTGCGTTATGAAGAGAAACCCGAGTAAGTACGGCTCCGCTCCTCGACAGCAGCCGAGGCAGCTGTGGTCCCAGGCACTGCTCTCATGGTGAGCCTCACCAAAGTCCCTGGCCACGCCCGCCCCCACATTATCCCAGGCTCGACTCGACCGGTTTGTGGAGAGAGAAAAGCCTGCTCGTTGGGCGCAGGCCACCAAACGGCACAAACACGCGGCCGCTTCCAGACTCTCTGTTTCAGTTGAGGACGGCGGAGGGAAAATGCAGGGCACACTCAGCAGGTTTTGGGCAACGGTCACGACGAGGCAGTTTTGCCTCCTTTTCTGACTACGCAAAGCGCAGCTCTCGCTGCGGTTTGTCAGCCTTCTTTCTTGCTGCCCATTCTCTGCCGTGATTTCAACTTGTCAAGGCCTTTTGGTCTGCAACACTGATTGATTTTCCACAAGGCAGGAGAGGGGTGCACCGTTCCCGGCGGCGCTGCAATACCGGGTCGATGCGTGGAGTGAACGGAGCAAGCCCCTGTTTCAGCTCCCGAGGCTAAAAATCCATTTAATATGTTGTCCCCATATAGAGGACATATCAGATATTAAACTGATAAGAACAGATACTACACTTGATCTTAGCCAAAAGGCCGAGAAGCGATGAGCCCCAGTCGTCTGCTGCCTGAGCCCATCTCCTGGCACGCTTCACACTTGTCGCGGTGTGCCACTTGCACTGCGCAGTGGAGTGGCTTGTGCTTAGCGGCTCCTCCCAAGCGCTCCCTGGCTCAGCCCCGAGTCCGGTGAAGGACGGCTGTATTGCTTTTCACACATGCACGAGGCTCAGCCAAACGGCAAAGCCTGCCAAAAATATCTTCAACTCATTGGTGTTCCTCTCCACGGAAGTCTTTAGTAAAAGGCGAAAGACTTGTGCGTTATGAAGAGAAACCCGAGTAAGTACGGCTCCGCTCCTCGACAGCAGCCGAGGCAGCTGTGGTCCCAGGCACTGCTCTCATGGTGAGCCTCACCAAAGTCCCTGGCCACGCCCGCCCCCACATTATCCCAGGCTCGACTCGACCGGTTTGTGGAGAGAGAAAAGCCTGCTCGTTGGGCGCAGGCCACCAAACGGCACAAACACGCGGCCGCTTCCAGACTCTCTGTTTCAGTTGAGGACGGCGGAGGGAAAATGCAGGGCACACTCAGCAGGTTTTGGGCAACGGTCACGACGAGGCAGTTTTGCCTCCTTTTCTGACTACGCAAAGCGCAGCTCTCGCTGCGGTTTGTCAGCCTTCTTTCTTGCTGCCCATTCTCTGCCGTGATTTCAACTTGTCAAGGCCTTTTGGTCTGCAACACAGATTGATTTTCCACAAGGCAGGAGAGGGGTGCACCGTTCCCGGCGGCGCTGCAATACCGGGTCGATGCGTGGAGTGAACGGAGCAAGCCCCTGTTTCAGCTCCCGAGGCTAAAAATCCATTTAATATGTTGTCCCTATATAGAGGACATATCAGATATTAAACTGATAAGAACAGATACTACACTTGATCTTAGCCAAAAGGCCGAGAAGCGATGAGCCCCAGTCGTCTGCTGCCTGAGCCCATCTCCTGGCACGCTTCACACTTGTCGCGGTGTGCCACTTGCACTGCGCAGTGGAGTGGCTTGTGCTTAGCGGCTCCTCCCAAGCGCTCCCTGGCTCAGCCCCGAGTCCGGTGAAGGACGGCTGTATTGCTTTTCACACATGCACGAGGCTCAGCCAAACGGCAAAGCCTGCCAAAAATATCTTCAACTCATTGGTGTTCCTCTCCACGGAAGTCTTTAGTAAAAGGCGAAAGACTTGTGCGTTATGAAGAGAAACCCGAGTAAGTACGGCTCCGCTCCTCGACAGCAGCCGAGGCAGCTGTGGTCCCAGGCACTGCTCTCATGGTGAGCCTCACCAAAGTCCCTGGCCACGCCCGCCCCCACATTATCCCAGGCTCGACTCGACCGGTTTGTGGAGAGAGAAAAGCCTGCTCGTTGGGCGCAGGCCACCAAACGGCACAAACACGCGGCCGCTTCCAGACTCTCTGTTTCAGTTGAGGACGGCGGAGGGAAAATGCAGGGCACACTCAGCAGGTTTTGGGCAACGGTCACGACGAGGCAGTTTTGCCTCCTTTTCTGACTACGCAAAGCGCAGCTCTCGCTGCGGTTTGTCAGCCTTCTTTCTTGCTGCCCATTCTCTGCCGTGATTTCAACTTGTCAAGGCCTTTTGGTCTGCAACACAGATTGATTTTCCACAAGGCAGGAGAGGGGTGCACCGTTCCCGGCGGCGCTGCAATACCGGGTCGATGCGTGGAGTGAACGGAGCAAGCCCCTGTTTCAGCTCCCGAGGCTAAAAATCCATTTAATATGTTGTCCCTATATAGAGGACATATCAGATATTAAACTGATAAGAACAGATACTACACTTGATCTTAGCCAAAAGGCCGAGAAGCGATGAGCCCCAGTCGTCTGCTGCCTGAGCCCACCTCCTGGCACGCTTCACACTTGTCGCGGTGTGCCACTTGCACTGCGCAGTGGAGTGGCTTGTGCTTAGCGGCTCCTCCCAAGCGCTCCCTGGCTCAGCCCCGAGTCCGGTGAAGGACGGCTGTATTGCTTCTCACACATGCACGAGGCTCAGCCAAACGGCAAAGCCTGCCAAAAATATCTTCAACTCATTGGTGTTCCTCTCCACGGAAGTCTTTAGTAAAAGGCGAAAGACTTGTGCGTTATGAAGAGAAACCCGAGTAAGTACGGCTCCGCTCCTCGACAGCAGCCAAGGCAGCTGTGGTCCCAGGCACTGCTCTCATGGTGAGCCTCACCAAAGTCCCTGGCCACGCCCGCCCCCACATTATCCCAGGCTCGACTCGACCGGTTTGTGGAGAGAGAAAAGCCTGCTCGTTGGGCGCAGGCCACCAAACGGCACAAACACGCGGCCGCTTCCAGACTCTCTGTTTCAGTTGAGGACGGCGGAGGGAAAATGCAGGGCACACTCAGCAGGTTTTGGGCAACGGTCACGACGAGGCAGTTTTGCCTCCTTTTCTGACTACGCAAAGCGCAGCTCTCGCTGCGGTTTGTCAGCCTTCTTTCTTGCTGCCCATTCTCTGCCGTGATTTCAACTTGTCAAGGCCTTTTGGTCTGCAACACTGATTGATTTTCCACAAGGCAGGAGAGGGGTGCACCGTTCCCGGCGGCGCTGCAATACCGGGTCGATGCGTGGAGTGAACGGAGCAAGCCCCTGTTTCAGCTCCCGAGGCTAAAAATCCATTTAATATGTTGCCCCCATATAGAGGACATATCAGATATTAAACTGATAAGAACAGATACTACACTTGATCTTAGCCAAAAGGCCGAGAAGCGATGAGCCCCAGTCGTCTGCTGCCTGAGCCCACCTCCTGGCACGCTTCACACTTGTCGCGGTGTGCCACTTGCACTGCGCAGTGGAGTGGCTTGTGCTTAGCGGCTCCTCCCAAGCGCTCCCTGGCTCAGCCCCGAGTCCGGTGAAGGACGGCTGTATTGCTTTTCACACATGCACGAGGCTCAGCCAAACGGCAAAGCCTGCCAAAAATATCTTCAACTCATTGGTGTTCCTCTCCACGGAAGTCTTTAGTAAAAGGCGAAAGACTTGTGCGTTATGAAGAGAAACCCGAGTAAGTACGGCTCCGCTCCTCGACAGCAGCCAAGGCAGCTGTGGTCCCAGGCACTGCTCTCATGGTGAGCCTCACCAAAGTCCCTGGCCACGCCCGCCCCCACATTATCCCAGGCTCGACTCGACCGGTTTGTGGAGAGAGAAAAGCCTGCTCGTTGGGCGCAGGCCACCAAACGGCACAAACACGCGGCCGCTTCCAGACTCTCTGTTCCAGTTGAGGACGGCGGAGGGAAAATGCAGGGCACACTCAGCAGGTTTTGGGCAACGGTCACGACGAGGCAGTTTTGCCTCCTTTTCTGACTAAGCAAAGCGCAGCTCTCGCTGCGGTTTGTCAGCCTTCTTTCTTGCTGCCCATTCTCTGCCGTGATTTCAACTTGTCAAGGCCTTTTGGTCTGCAACACAGATTGATTTTCCACAAGGCAGGAGAGGGGTGCACCGTTCCCGGCGGCGCTGCAATACCGGGTCGATGCGTGGAGTGAACGGAGCAAGCCCCTGTTTCAGCTCCCGAGGCTAAAAATCCATTTAATATGTTGTCCCCATATAGAGGACATATCAGATATTAAACTGATAAGAACAGATACTACACTTGATCTTAGCCAAAAGGCCGAGAAGCGATGAGCCCCAGTCGTCTGCTGCCTGAGCCCACCTCCTGGCACGCTTCACACTTGTCGCGGTGTGCCACTTGCACTGCGCAGTGGAGTGGCTTGTGCTTAGCGGCTCCTCCCAAGCGCTCCCTGGCTCAGCCCCGAGTCCGGTGAAGGACGGCTGTATTGCTTTTCACACATGCACGAGGCTCAGCCAAACGGCAAAGCCTGCCAAAAATATCTTCAACTCATTGGTGTTCCTCTCCACGGAAGTCTTTAGTAAAAGGCGAAAGACTTGTGCGTTATGAAGAGAAACCCGAGTAAGTACGGCTCCGCTCCTCGACAGCAGCCGAGGCAGCTGTGGTCCCAGGCACTGCTCTCATGGTGAGCCTCACCAAAGTCCCTGGCCACGCCCGCCCCCACATTATCCCAGGCTCGACTCGACCGGTTTGTGGAGAGAGAAAAGCCTGCTCGTTGGGCGCAGGCCACCAAACGGCACAAACACGCGGCCGCTTCCAGACTCTCTGTTTCAGTTGAGGACGGCGGAGGGAAAATGCAGGGCACACTCAGCAGGTTTTGGGCAACGGTCACGACGAGGCAGTTTTGCCTCCTTTTCTGACTACGCAAAGCGCAGCTCTCGCTGCGGTTTGTCAGCCTTCTTTCTTGCTGCCCATTCTCTGCCGTGATTTCAACTTGTCAAGGCCTTTTGGTCTGCAACACTGATTGATTTTCCACAAGGCAGGAGAGGGGTGCACCGTTCCCGGCGGCGCTGCAATACCGGGTCGATGCGTGGAGTGAACGGAGCAAGCCCCTGTTTCAGCTCCCGAGGCTAAAAATCCATTTAATATGTTGTCCCCATATAGAGGACATATCAGATATTAAACTGATAAGAACAGATACTACACTTGATCTTAGCCAAAAGGCCGAGAAGCGATGAGCCCCAGTCGTCTGCTGCCTGAGCCCATCTCCTGGCACGCTTCACACTTGTCGCGGTGTGCCACTTGCACTGCGCAGTGGAGTGGCTTGTGCTTAGCGGCTCCTCCCAAGCGCTCCCTGGCTCAGCCCCGAGTCCGGTGAAGGACGGCTGTATTGCTTTTCACACATGCACGAGGCTCAGCCAAACGGCAAAGCCTGCCAAAAATATCTTCAACTCATTGGTGTTCCTCTCCACGGAAGTCTTTAGTAAAAGGCGAAAGACTTGTGCGTTATGAAGAGAAACCCGAGTAAGTACGGCTCCGCTCCTCGACAGCAGCCGAGGCAGCTGTGGTCCCAGGCACTGCTCTCATGGTGAGCCTCACCAAAGTCCCTGGCCACGCCCGCCCCCACATTATCCCAGGCTCGACTCGACCGGTTTGTGGAGAGAGAAAAGCCTGCTCGTTGGGCGCAGGCCACCAAACGGCACAAACACGCGGCCGCTTCCAGACTCTCTGTTTCAGTTGAGGACGGCGGAGGGAAAATGCAGGGCACACTCAGCAGGTTTTGGGCAACGGTCACGACGAGGCAGTTTTGCCTCCTTTTCTGACTACGCAAAGCGCAGCTCTCGCTGCGGTTTGTCAGCCTTCTTTCTTGCTGCCCATTCTCTGCCGTGATTTCAACTTGTCAAGGCCTTTTGGTCTGCAACACAGATTGATTTTCCACAAGGCAGGAGAGGGGTGCACCGTTCCCGGCGGCGCTGCAATACCGGGTCGATGCGTGGAGTGAACGGAGCAAGCCCCTGTTTCAGCTCCCGAGGCTAAAAATCCATTTAATATGTTGTCCCTATATAGAGGACATATCAGATATTAAACTGATAAGAACAGATACTACACTTGATCTTAGCCAAAAGGCCGAGAAGCGATGAGCCCCAGTCGTCTGCTGCCTGAGCCCATCTCCTGGCACGCTTCACACTTGTCGCGGTGTGCCACTTGCACTGCGCAGTGGAGTGGCTTGTGCTTAGCGGCTCCTCCCAAGCGCTCCCTGGCTCAGCCCCGAGTCCGGTGAAGGACGGCTGTATTGCTTTTCACACATGCACGAGGCTCAGCCAAACGGCAAAGCCTGCCAAAAATATCTTCAACTCATTGGTGTTCCTCTCCACGGAAGTCTTTAGTAAAAGGCGAAAGACTTGTGCGTTATGAAGAGAAACCCGAGTAAGTACGGCTCCGCTCCTCGACAGCAGCCGAGGCAGCTGTGGTCCCAGGCACTGCTCTCATGGTGAGCCTCACCAAAGTCCCTGGCCACGCCCGCCCCCACATTATCCCAGGCTCGACTCGACCGGTTTGTGGAGAGAGAAAAGCCTGCTCGTTGGGCGCAGGCCACCAAACGGCACAAACACGCGGCCGCTTCCAGACTCTCTGTTTCAGTTGAGGACGGCGGAGGGAAAATGCAGGGCACACTCAGCAGGTTTTGGGCAACGGTCACGACGAGGCAGTTTTGCCTCCTTTTCTGACTACGCAAAGCGCAGCTCTCGCTGCGGTTTGTCAGCCTTCTTTCTTGCTGCCCATTCTCTGCCGTGATTTCAACTTGTCAAGGCCTTTTGGTCTGCAACACAGATTGATTTTCCACAAGGCAGGAGAGGGGTGCACCGTTCCCGGCGGCGCTGCAATACCGGGTCGATGCGTGGAGTGAACGGAGCAAGCCCCTGTTTCAGCTCCCGAGGCTAAAAATCCATTTAATATGTTGTCCCTATATAGAGGACATATCAGATATTAAACTGATAAGAACAGATACTACACTTGATCTTAGCCAAAAGGCCGAGAAGCGATGAGCCCCAGTCGTCTGCTGCCTGAGCCCACCTCCTGGCACGCTTCACACTTGTCGCGGTGTGCCACTTGCACTGCGCAGTGGAGTGGCTTGTGCTTAGCGGCTCCTCCCAAGCGCTCCCTGGCTCAGCCCCGAGTCCGGTGAAGGACGGCTGTATTGCTTCTCACACATGCACGAGGCTCAGCCAAACGGCAAAGCCTGCCAAAAATATCTTCAACTCATTGGTGTTCCTCTCCACGGAAGTCTTTAGTAAAAGGCGAAAGACTTGTGCGTTATGAAGAGAAACCCGAGTAAGTACGGCTCCGCTCCTCGACAGCAGCCAAGGCAGCTGTGGTCCCAGGCACTGCTCTCATGGTGAGCCTCACCAAAGTCCCTGGCCACGCCCGCCCCCACATTATCCCAGGCTCGACTCGACCGGTTTGTGGAGAGAGAAAAGCCTGCTCGTTGGGCGCAGGCCACCAAACGGCACAAACACGCGGCCGCTTCCAGACTCTCTGTTTCAGTTGAGGACGGCGGAGGGAAAATGCAGGGCACACTCAGCAGGTTTTGGGCAACGGTCACGACGAGGCAGTTTTGCCTCCTTTTCTGACTACGCAAAGCGCAGCTCTCGCTGCGGTTTGTCAGCCTTCTTTCTTGCTGCCCATTCTCTGCCGTGATTTCAACTTGTCAAGGCCTTTTGGTCTGCAACACTGATTGATTTTCCACAAGGCAGGAGAGGGGTGCACCGTTCCCGGCGGCGCTGCAATACCGGGTCGATGCGTGGAGTGAACGGAGCAAGCCCCTGTTTCAGCTCCCGAGGCTAAAAATCCATTTAATATGTTGCCCCCATATAGAGGACATATCAGATATTAAACTGATAAGAACAGATACTACACTTGATCTTAGCCAAAAGGCCGAGAAGCGATGAGCCCCAGTCGTCTGCTGCCTGAGCCCACCTCCTGGCACGCTTCACACTTGTCGCGGTGTGCCACTTGCACTGCGCAGTGGAGTGGCTTGTGCTTAGCGGCTCCTCCCAAGCGCTCCCTGGCTCAGCCCCGAGTCCGGTGAAGGACGGCTGTATTGCTTTTCACACATGCACGAGGCTCAGCCAAACGGCAAAGCCTGCCAAAAATATCTTCAACTCATTGGTGTTCCTCTCCACGGAAGTCTTTAGTAAAAGGCGAAAGACTTGTGCGTTATGAAGAGAAACCCGAGTAAGTGCGGCTCCGCTCCTCGACAGCAGCCGAGGCAGCTGTGGTCCCAGGCACTGCTCTCATGGTGAGCCTCACCAAAGTCCCTGGCCACGCCCGCCCCCACATTATCCCAGGCTCGACTCGACCGGTTTGTGGAGAGAGAAAAGCCTGCTCGTTGGGCGCAGGCCACCAAACGGCACAAACACGCGGCCGCTTCCAGACTCTCTGTTTCAGTTGAGGACGGCGGAGGGAAAATGCAGGGCACACTCAGCAGGTTTTGGGCAACGGTCACGACGAGGCAGTTTTGCCTCCTTTTCTGACTACGCAAAGCGCAGCTCTCGCTGCGGTTTGTCAGCCTTCTTTCTTGCTGCCCATTCTCTGCCGTGATTTCAACTTGTCAAGGCCTTTTGGTCTGCAACACTGATTGATTTTCCACAAGGCAGGAGAGGGGTGCACCGTTCCCGGCGGCGCTGCAATACCGGGTCGATGCGTGGAGTGAACGGAGCAAGCCCCTGTTTCAGCTCCCGAGGCTAAAAATCCATTTAATATGTTGTCCCCATATAGAGGACATATCAGATATTAAACTGATAAGAACAGATACTACACTTGATCTTAGCCAAAAGGTCGAGAAGCGATGAGCCCCAGTCGTCTGCTGCCTGAGCCCACCTCCTGGCACGCTTCACACTTGTCGCGGTGTGCCACTTGCACTGCGCAGTGGAGTGGCTTGTGCTTAGCGGCTCCTCCCAAGCGCTCCCTGGCTCAGCCCCGAGTCCGGTGAAGGACGGCTGTATTGCTTTTCACACATGCACGAGGCTCAGCCAAACGGCAAAGCCTGCCAAAAATATCTTCAACTCATTGGTGTTCCTCTCCACGGAAGTCTTTAGTAAAAGGCGAAAGACTTGTGCGTTATGAAGAGAAACCCGAGTAAGTACGGCTCCGCTCCTCGACAGCAGCCAAGGCAGCTGTGGTCCCAGGCACTGCTCTCATGGTGAGCCTCACCAAAGTCCCTGGCCACGCCCGCCCCCACATTATCCCAGGCTCGACTCGACCGGTTTGTGGAGAGAGAAAAGCCTGCTCGTTGGGCGCAGGCCACCAAACGGCACAAACACGCGGCCGCTTCCAGACTCTCTGTTTCAGTTGAGGACGGCGGAGGGAAAATGCAGGGCACACTCAGCAGGTTTTGGGCAACGGTCACGACGAGGCAGTTTTGCCTCCTTTTCTGACTACGCAAAGCGCAGCTCTCGCTGCGGTTTGTCAGCCTTCTTTCTTGCTGCCCATTCTCTGCCGTGATTTCAACTTGTCAAGGCCTTTTGGTCTGCAACACAGATTGATTTTCCACAAGGCAGGAGAGGGGTGCACCGTTCCCGGCGGCGCTGCAATACCGGGTCGATGCGTGGAGTGAACGGAGCAAGCCCCTGTTTCAGCTCCCGAGGCTAAAAATCCATTTAATATGTTGTCCCTATATAGAGGACATATCAGATATTAAACTGATAAGAACAGATACTACACTTGATCTTAGCAAAAAGGCCGAGAAGCGATGAGCCCCAGTCGTCTGCTGCCTGAGCCCACCTCCTGGCACGCTTCACACTTGTCGCGGTGTGCCACTTGCACTGCGCAGTGGAGTGGCTTGTGCTTAGCGGCTCCTCCCAAGCGCTCCCTGGCTCAGCCCCGAGTCCGGTGAAGGACGGCTGTATTGCTTCTCACACATGCACGAGGCTCAGCCAAACGGCAAAGCCTGCCAAAAATATCTTCAACTCATTGGTGTTCCTCTCCACGGAAGTCTTTAGTAAAAGGCGAAAGACTTGTGCGTTATGAAGAGAAACCCGAGTAAGTACGGCTCCGCTCCTCGACAGCAGCCAAGGCAGCTGTGGTCCCAGGCACTGCTCTCATGGTGAGCCTCACCAAAGTCCCTGGCCACGCCCGCCCCCACATTATCCCAGGCTCGACTCGACCGGTTTGTGGAGAGAGAAAAGCCTGCTCGTTGGGCGCAGGCCACCAAACGGCACAAACACGCGGCCGCTTCCAGACTCTCTGTTTCAGTTGAGGACGGCGGAGGGAAAATGCAGGGCACACTCAGCAGGTTTTGGGCAACGGTCACGACGAGGCAGTTTTGCCTCCTTTTCTGACTACGCAAAGCGCAGCTCTCGCTGCGGTTTGTCAGCCTTCTTTCTTGCTGCCCATTCTCTGCCGTGATTTCAACTTGTCAAGGCCTTTTGGTCTGCAACACTGATTGATTTTCCACAAGGCAGGAGAGGGGTGCACCGTTGCCGGCGGCGCTGCAATACCGGGTCGATGCGTGGAGTGAACGGAGCAAGCCCCTGTTTCAGCTCCCGAGGCTAAAAATCCATTTAATATGTTGTCCCCATATAGAGGACATATCAGATATTAAACTGATAAGAACAGATACTACACTTGATCTTAGCCAAAAGGCCGAGAAGCGATGAGCCCCAGTCGTCTGCTGCCTGAGCCCACCTCCTGGCACGCTTCACACTTGTCGCGGTGTGCCACTTGCACTGCGCAGTGGAGTGGCTTGTGCTTAGCGGCTCCTCCCAAGCGCTCCCTGGCTCAGCCCCGAGTCCGGTGAAGGACGGCTGTTTTGCTTTTCACACATGCACGAGGCTCAGCCAAACGGCAAAGCCTGCCAAAAATATCTTCAACTCATTGGTGTTCCTCTCCACGGAAGTCTTTAGTAAAAGGCGAAAGACTTGTGCGTTATGAAGAGAAACCCGAGTAAGTGCGGCTCCGCTCCTCGACAGCAGCCAAGGCAGCTGTGGTCCCAGGCACTGCTCTCATGGTGAGCCTCACCAAAGTCCCTGGCCACGCCCGCCCCCACATTATCCCAGGCTCGACTCGACCGGTTTGTGGAGAGAGAAAAGCCTGCTCGTTGGGCGCAGGCCACCAAACGGCACAAACACGCGGCCGCTTCCAGACTCTCTGTTTCAGTTGAGGACGGCGGAGGGAAAATGCAGGGCATACTCAGCAGGTTTTGGGCAACGGTCACGACGAGGCAGTTTTGCCTCCTTTTCTGACTACGCAAAGCGCAGCTCAAGCTGCGTTTTGTCAGCCTTCTTTCTTGCTGCCCATTCTCTGCCGTGATTTCAACTTGTCAAGGCCTTTTGGTCTGCAACACTGATTGATTTTCCACAAGGCAGGAGAGGGGTGCACCGTTCCCGGCGGCGCTGCAATACCGGGTCGATGCGTGGAGTGAACGGAGCAAGCCCCTGTTTCAGCTCCCGAGGCTAAAAATCCATTTAATATGTTGTCCCCATATAGAGGACATATCAGATATTAAACTGATAAGAACAGATACTACACTTGATCTTAGCCAAAAGGCCGAGAAGCGATGAGCCCCAGTCGTCTGCTGCCTGAGCCCACCTCCTGGCACGCTTCACACTTGTCGCGGTGTGCCACTTGCACTGCGCAGTGGAGTGGCTTGTGCTTAGCGGCTCCTCCCAAGCGCTCCCTGGCTCAGCCCCGAGTCCGGTGAAGGACGGCTGTATTGCTTTTCACACATGCACGAGGCTCAGCCAAACGGCAAAGCCTGCCAAAAATATCTTCAACTCATTGGTGTTCCTCTCCACGGAAGTCTTTAGTAAAAGGCGAAAGACTTGCGCGTTATGAAGAGAAACCCGAGTAAGTGCGGCTCCGCTCCTCGACAGCAGCCAAGGCAGCTGTGGTCCCAGGCACTGCTCTCATGGTGAGCCTCACCAAAGTCCCTGGCCACGCCCGCCCCCACATTATCCCAGGCTCGACTCGACCGGTTTGTGGAGAGAGAAAAGCCTGCTCGTTGGGCGCAGGCCACCAAACGGCACAAACACGCGGCCGCTTCCAGACTCTCTGTTTCAGTTGAGGACGGCGGAGGGAAAATGCAGGGCACACTCAGCAGGTTTTGGGCAACGGTCACGACGAGGCAGTTTTGCCTCCTTTTCTGACTACGCAAAGCGCAGCTCTCGCTGCGGTTTGTCAGCCTTCTTTCTTGCTGCCCATTCTCTGCCGTGATTTCAACTTGTCAAGGCCTTTTGGTCTGCAACACTGATTGATTTTCCACAAGGCAGGAGAGGGGTGCACCGTTCCCGGCGGCGCTGCAATACCGGGTCGATGCGTGGAGTGAACGGAGCAAGCCCCTGTTTCAGCTCCCGAGGCTGAAAATCCATTTAATATGTTGTCCCCATATAGAGGACATATCAGATATTAAACTGATAAGAACAGATACTACACTTGATCTTAGCCAAAAGGCCGAGAAGCGATGAGCCCCAGTCGTCTGCTGCCTGAGCCCACCTCCTGGCACGCTTCACACTTGTCGCGGTGTGCCACTTGCACTGCGCAGTGGAGTGGCTTGTGCTTAGCGGCTCCTCCCAAGCGCTCCCTGGCTCAGCCCCGAGTCCGGTGAAGGACGGCTGTATTGCTTTTCACACATGCACGAGGCTCAGCCAAACGGCAAAGCCTGCCAAAAATATCTTCAACTCATTGGTGTTCCTCTCCACGGAAGTCTTTAGTAAAAGGCGAAAGACTTGTGCGTTATGAAGAGAAACCCGAGTAAGTGCAGCTCCGCTCCTCGACAGCAGCCGAGGCAGCTGTGGTCCCAGGCACTGCTCTCATGGTGAGCCTCACCAAAGTCCCTGGCCACGCCCGCCCCCACATTATCCCAGGCTCGACTCGACCGGTTTGTGGAGAGAGAAAAGCCTGCTCGTTGGGCGCAGGCCACCAAACGGCACAAACACGCGGCCGCTTCCAGACTCTCTGTTTCAGTTGAGGACGGCGGAGGGAAAATGCAGGGCACACTCAGCAGGTTTTGGGCAACGGTCACGACGAGGCAGTTTTGCCTCCTTTTCTGACTACGCAAAGCGCAGCTCTCGCTGCGGTTTGTCAGCCTTCTTTCTTGCTGCCCATTCTCTGCCGTGATTTCAACTTGTCAAGGCCTTTTGGTCTGCAACACTGATTGATTTTCCACAAGGCAGGAGAGGGGTGCACCGTTCCCGGCGGCGCTGCAATACCGGGTCGATGCGTGGAGTGAACGGAGCAAGCCCCTGTTTCAGCTCCCGAGGCTAAAAATCCATTTAATATGTTGTCCCCATATAGAGGACATATCAGATATTAAACTGATAAGAACAGATACTACACTTGATCTTAGCCAAAAGGCCGAGAAGCGATGAGCCCCAGTCGTCTGCTGCCTGAGCCCACCTCCTGGCACGCTTCACACTTGTCGCGGTGTGCCACTTGCACTGCGCAGTGGAGTGGCTTGTGCTTAGCGGCTCCTCCCAAGCGCTCCCTGGCTCAGCCCCGAGTCCGGTGAAGGACGGCTGTATTGCTTTTCACACATGCACGAGGCTCAGCCAAACGGCAAAGCCTGCCAAAAATATCTTCAACTCATTGGTGTTCCTCTCCACGGAAGTCTTTAGTAAAAGGCGAAAGACTTGTGCGTTATGAAGAGAAACCCGAGTAAGTGCGGCTCCGCTCCTCGACAGCAGCCGAGGCAGCTGTGGTCCCAGGCACTGCTCTCATGGTGAGCCTCACCAAAGTCCCTGGCCACGCCCGCCCCCACATTATCCCAGGCTCGACTCGACCGGTTTGTGGAGAGAGAAAAGCCTGCTCGTTGGGCGCAGGCCACCAAACGGCACAAACACGCGGCCGCTTCCAGACTCTCTGTTTCAGTTGAGGACGGCGGAGGGAAAATGCAGGGCACACTCAGCAGGTTTTGGGCAACGGTCACGACGAGGCAGTTTTGCCTCCTTTTCTGACTACGCAAAGCGCAGCTCTCGCTGCGGTTTGTCAGCCTTCTTTCTTGCTGCCCATTCTCTGCCGTGATTTCAACTTGTCAAGGCCTTTTGGTCTGCAACACTGATTGATTTTCCACAAGGCAGGAGAGGGGTGCACCGTTCCCGGCGGCGCTGCAATACCGGGTCGATGCGTGGAGTGAACGGAGCAAGCCCCTGTTTCAGCTCCCGAGGCTAAAAATCCATTTAATATGTTGTCCCCATATAGAGGACATATCAGATATTAAACTGATAAGAACAGATACTACACTTGATCTTAGCCAAAAGGCCGAGAAGCGATGAGCCCCAGTCGTCTGCTGCCTGAGCCCACCTCCTGGCACGCTTCACACTTGTCGCGGTGTGCCACTTGCACTGCGCAGTGGAGTGGCTTGTGCTTAGCGGCTCCTCCCAAGCGCTCCCTGGCTCAGCCCCGAGTCCGGTGAAGGACGGCTGTATTGCTTTTCACACATGCACGAGGCTCAGCCAAACGGCAAAGCCTGCCAAAAATATCTTCAACTCATTGGTGTTCCTCTCCACGGAAGTCTTTAGTAAAAGGCGAAAGACTTGTGCGTTATGAAGAGAAACCCGAGTAAGTGCGGCTCCGCTCCTCGACAGCAGCCGAGGCAGCTGTGGTCCCAGGCACTGCTCTCATGGTGAGCCTCACCAAAGTCTCTGGCCACGCCCGCCCCCACATTATCCCAGGCTCGACTCGACCGGTTTGTGGAGAGAGAAAAGCCTGCTCGTTGGGCGCAGGCCACCAAACGGCACAAACACGCGGCCGCTTCCAGACTCTCTGTTTCAGTTGAGGACGGCGGAGGGAAAATGCAGGGCACACTCAGCAGGTTTTGGGCAACGGTCACGACGAGGCAGTTTTGCCTCCTTTTCTGACTACGCAAAGCGCAGCTCTCGCTGCGGTTTGTCAGCCTTCTTTCTTGCTGCCCATTCTCTGCCGTGATTTCAACTTGTCAAGGCCTTTTGGTCTGCAACACTGATTGATTTTCCACAAGGCAGGAGAGGGGTGCACCGTTCCCGGCGGCGCTGCAATACCGGGTCGATGCGTGGAGTGAACGGAGCAAGCCCCTGTTTCAGCTCCCGAGGCTAAAAATCCATTTAATATGTTGTCCCCATATAGAGGACATATCAGATATTAAACTGATAAGAACAGATACTACACTTGATCTTAGCCAAAAGGCCGAGAAGCGATGAGCCCCAGTCGTCTGCTGCCTGAGCCCACCTCCTGGCACGCTTCACACTTGTCGCGGTGTGCCACTTGCACTGCGCAGTGGAGTGGCTTGTGCTTAGCGGCTCCTCCCAAGCGCTCCCTGGCTCAGCCCCGAGTCCGGTGAAGGACGGCTGTATTGCTTTTCACACATGCACGAGGCTCAGCCAAACGGCAAAGCCTGCCAAAAATATCTTCAACTCATTGGTGTTCCTCTCCACGGAAGTCTTTAGTAAAAGGCGAAAGACTTGTGCGTTATGAAGAGAAACCCGAGTAAGTGCGGCTCCGCTCCTCGACAGCAGCCGAGGCAGCTGTGGTCCCAGGCACTGCTCTCATGGTGAGCCTCACCAAAGTCCCTGGCCACGCCCGCCCCCACATTATCCCAGGCTCGACTCGACCGGTTTGTGGAGAGAGAAAAGCCTGCTCGTTGGGCGCAGGCCACCAAACGGCACAAACACGCGGCCGCTTCCAGACTCTCTGTTTCAGTTGAGGACGGCGGAGGGAAAATGCAGGGCACACTCAGCAGGTTTTGGGCAACGGTCACGACGAGGCAGTTTTGCCTCCTTTTCTGACTACGCAAAGCGCAGCTCTCGCTGCGGTTTGTCAGCCTTCTTTCTTGCTGCCCATTCTCTGCCGTGATTTCAACTTGTCAAGGCCTTTTGGTCTGCAACACTGATTGATTTTCCACAAGGCAGGAGAGGGGTGCACCGTTCCCGGCGGCGCTGCAATACCGGGTCGATGCGTGGAGTGAACGGAGCAAGCCCCTGTTTCAGCTCCCGAGGCTAAAAATCCATTTAATATGTTGTCCCCATATAGAGGACATATCAGATATTAAACTGATAAGAACAGATACTACACTTGATCTTAGCCAAAAGGCCGAGAAGCGATGAGCCCCAGTCGTCTGCTGCCTGAGCCCACCTCCTGGCACGCTTCACACTTGTCGCGGTGTGCCACTTGCACTGCGCAGTGGAGTGGCTTGTGCTTAGCGGCTCCTCCCAAGCGCTCCCTGGCTCAGCCCCGAGTCCGGTGAAGGACGGCTGTATTGCTTTTCACACATGCACGAGGCTCAGCCAAACGGCAAAGCCTGCCAAAAATATCTTCAACTCATTGGTGTTCCTCTCCACGGAAGTCTTTAGTAAAAGGCGAAAGACTTGTGCGTTATGAAGAGAAACCCGAGTAAGTGCGGCTCCGCTCCTCGACAGCAGCCGAGGCAGCTGTGGTCCCAGGCACTGCTCTCATGGTGAGCCTCACCAAAGTCCCTGGCCACGCCCGCCCCCACATTATCCCAGGCTCGACTCGACCGGTTTGTGGAGAGAGAAAAGCCTGCTCGTTGGGCGCAGGCCACCAAACGGCACAAACACGCGGCCGCTTCCAGACTCTCTGTTTCAGTTGAGGACGGCGGAGGGAAAATGCAGGGCACACTCAGCAGGTTTTGGGCAACGGTCACGACGAGGCAGTTTTGCCTCCTTTTCTGACTACGCAAAGCGCAGCTCTCGCTGCGGTTTGTCAGCCTTCTTTCTTGCTGCCCATTCTCTGCCGTGATTTCAACTTGTCAAGGCCTTTTGGTCTGCAACACTGATTGATTTTCCACAAGGCAGGAGAGGGGTGCACCGTTCCCGGCGGCGCTGCAATACCGGGTCGATGCGTGGAGTGAACGGAGCAAGCCCCTGTTTCAGCTCCCGAGGCTAAAAATCCATTTAATATGTTGTCCCCATATAGAGGACATATCAGATATTAAACTGATAAGAACAGATACTACACTTGATCTTAGCCAAAAGGCCGAGAAGCGATGAGCCCCAGTCGTCTGCTGCCTGAGCCCACCTCCTGGCACGCTTCACACTTGTCGCGGTGTGCCACTTGCACTGCGCAGTGGAGTGGCTTGTGCTTAGCGGCTCCTCCCAAGCGCTCCCTGGCTCAGCCCCGAGTCCGGTGAAGGACGGCTGTATTGCTTTTCACACATGCACGAGGCTCAGCCAAACGGCAAAGCCTGCCAAAAATATCTTCAACTCATTGGTGTTCCTCTCCACGGAAGTCTTTAGTAAAAGGCGAAAGACTTGTGCGTTATGAAGAGAAACCCGAGTAAGTGCGGCTCCGCTCCTCGACAGCAGCCGAGGCAGCTGTGGTCCCAGGCACTGCTCTCATGGTGAGCCTCACCAAAGTCTCTGGCCACGCCCGCCCCCACATTATCCCAGGCTCGACTCGACCGGTTTGTGGAGAGAGAAAAGCCTGCTCGTTGGGCGCAGGCCACCAAACGGCACAAACACGCGGCCGCTTCCAGACTCTCTGTTTCAGTTGAGGACGGCGGAGGGAAAATGCAGGGCACACTCAGCAGGTTTTGGGCAACGGTCACGACGAGGCAGTTTTGCCTCCTTTTCTGACTACGCAAAGCGCAGCTCTCGCTGCGGTTTGTCAGCCTTCTTTCTTGCTGCCCATTCTCTGCCGTGATTTCAACTTGTCAAGGCCTTTTGGTCTGCAACACTGATTGATTTTCCACAAGGCAGGAGAGGGGTGCACCGTTCCCGGCGGCGCTGCAATACCGGGTCGATGCGTGGAGTGAACGGAGCAAGCCCCTGTTTCAGCTCCCGAGGCTAAAAATCCATTTAATATGTTGTCCCCATATAGAGGACATATCAGATATTAAACTGATAAGAACAGATACTACACTTGATCTTAGCCAAAAGGCCGAGAAGCGATGAGCCCCAGTCGTCTGCTGCCTGAGCCCACCTCCTGGCACGCTTCACACTTGTCGCGGTGTGCCACTTGCACTGCGCAGTGGAGTGGCTTGTGCTTAGCGGCTCCTCCCAAGCGCTCCCTGGCTCAGCCCCGAGTCCGGTGAAGGACGGCTGTATTGCTTTTCACACATGCACGAGGCTCAGCCAAACGGCAAAGCCTGCCAAAAATATCTTCAACTCATTGGTGTTCCTCTCCACGGAAGTCTTTAGTAAAAGGCGAAAGACTTGTGCGTTATGAAGAGAAACCCGAGTAAGTGCGGCTCCGCTCCTCGACAGCAGCCGAGGCAGCTGTGGTCCCAGGCACTGCTCTCATGGTGAGCCTCACCAAAGTCCCTGGCCACGCCCGCCCCCACATTATCCCAGGCTCGACTCGACCGGTTTGTGGAGAGAGAAAAGCCTGCTCGTTGGGCGCAGGCCACCAAACGGCACAAACACGCGGCCGCTTCCAGACTCTCTGTTTCAGTTGAGGACGGCGGAGGGAAAATGCAGGGCACACTCAGCAGGTTTTGGGCAACGGTCACGACGAGGCAGTTTTGCCTCCTTTTCTGACTACGCAAAGCGCAGCTCTCGCTGCGGTTTGTCAGCCTTCTTTCTTGCTGCCCATTCTCTGCCGTGATTTCAACTTGTCAAGGCCTTTTGGTCTGCAACACTGATTGATTTTCCACAAGGCAGGAGAGGGGTGCACCGTTCCCGGCGGCGCTGCAATACCGGGTCGATGCGTGGAGTGAACGGAGCAAGCCCCTGTTTCAGCTCCCGAGGCTAAAAATCCATTTAATATGTTGTCCCCATATAGAGGACATATCAGATATTAAACTGATAAGAACAGATACTACACTTGATCTTAGCCAAAAGGCCGAGAAGCGATGAGCCCCAGTCGTCTGCTGCCTGAGCCCACCTCCTGGCACGCTTCACACTTGTCGCGGTGTGCCACTTGCACTGCGCAGTGGAGTGGCTTGTGCTTAGCGGCTCCTCCCAAGCGCTCCCTGGCTCAGCCCCGAGTCCGGTGAAGGACGGCTGTATTGCTTTTCACACATGCACGAGGCTCAGCCAAACGGCAAAGCCTGCCAAAAATATCTTCAACTCATTGGTGTTCCTCTCCACGGAAGTCTTTAGTAAAAGGCGAAAGACTTGTGCGTTATGAAGAGAAACCCGAGTAAGTGCGGCTCCGCTCCTCGACAGCAGCCGAGGCAGCTGTGGTCCCAGGCACTGCTCTCATGGTGAGCCTCACCAAAGTCCCTGGCCACGCCCGCCCCCACATTATCCCAGGCTCGACTCGACCGGTTTGTGGAGAGAGAAAAGCCTGCTCGTTGGGCGCAGGCCACCAAACGGCACAAACACGCGGCCGCTTCCAGACTCTCTGTTTCAGTTGAGGACGGCGGAGGGAAAATGCAGGGCACACTCAGCA